>NW_028241845.1:0-24896 GCF_964263255.1 Lissotriton vulgaris | reverse complement strand
AATGAGCTCAATAGACTGCTCACCGTAACAAAGGAGTTATCTGCAAAATTTACAATGAATTGTAAGATCCACAAACTGAGGCACAATAATAGGATGCGGACTGCTCAGAGGAGGTGGTGGTGCAGTTGAGGTAGAAGGAACTGCAGGTTGAGGGTTCTACTTGAACCTTTGTGTTGCAATCCTTCCACACTTATTTGGATGCAAATTTTTGACATGGCAAACCATTGAGGCTGTCCCGAAAGAGTACTTTTTAGTGGGGTCACCCCTGGAAAGTGTAACCTCATAGATCTTGCACGTTACTTTTGGTACATTCACCTTTTTATGTCCCTCCGGAAATGAAATAAACTTCCAAATGAAAGCTTCTTTTCTCTTTTTCTGAGGTGGCTCAGTAACAAAATCTTTTTCAGACTAATGTACTGATGAAGTCTCAAAAAGAGCAGCCGTTGTAGAGTTTGGTTCTAAAAGACTACAGCTCCACAGAATAGATGTTTTTCCTGGGAAAGTCCAAGTAGGATGATCAAAATGAGAGGGGTTTTTCAACAGTTGGAATAGGAAGTATTATGAACCAATCAAAACTTTGCTTTTATGGCCACATGAGTTTGCATACGATTACAGTGCTCTTACGGTGCTCTTAAGATGCGAGTATGTACGACGTACCTCTGCAATTTGCGTAATTGCTTTTAAAAATAATAGGCACTTATTAAAAGTTAAAAAAAACTATTTTCATGATTGTCCTAGATGATGTCGTATCTTAATATGTACATTAAATACATAAATATATGTTTTGGAACAATTAGAAACTTTTGCGCCGTACGCTTACGGGGGGCCGTACATGACGTCATGCAGAAGCGTTGATGCGATGCACAAGGTCAAAGCATATCCGTAACGAGTGCGCGGCTACGCGCAGAGGACCATTTACCATAGAAAGTGTGGTGCGATCACTGTACGCGTACGGTGCGATTACCCAAAAAAATATGTAAAAAGAATTATTCAGATTTTAATTGTAAAATATTGAAAAAAATATTTAAAAATAATGTGGGATTTAGTTTTGTTATTATTTTACATTAAGAATATGAAATATAATTTAAAAAATAAAATAAATATAAATATTTTTAATAAATATGTAAGAAATTAGTATAAAAAGAGAGAAATATAATAATGTATACATTTAAAAATTATCATTTACAAAACCTTTGAAATTCACTGAAAAAACCATAGGTTTCAGCCACGTTATAGTTAGGAATTAGCATTTAAAAAACCTTACAAATTCACTGAAAAAACCATAGGTTTCACACATGTTATAGTTAGATGGAGATTTCACTCATACAAAACCATAGAAATTCCCCCGCTATAGTTAGTTAGCAACTATAACTCGCGCGCCCGCAATGCACTGCTGATGACGTCAAATACTACATCACTCATGACATGGTCAGTGACATCACTCATGACATCACTGATATATATATATATATATATATATATTACCTACTGGCGGTCGCCAGTAGGTATATATAGTTAGGATTTTTTCTCTATGGAACTTTTGAAAATTCTATGTCTAATAACTTTAAAGTTTGTAAACAGAATCGGCTGAAATTTTCAGGAAAATGGCACATTTGGTTTCTGGGCAGCCCCTGAAAATTTGGGGGGTTTTCGTCAAGGGGGGGCCGAGAAAAAAGGGGGGTCCCAAAACGCGTTTTTCCCATTCATTTTTCCATAGGACGTTTGGCCTCACTTTTAACTCGAACGGCTGAATGGATTTACACGAAACTTGGCAAAATTGTAGGGACTGTTAGCCCGATGTGCCTTTGCTGGGTCTCAATATATGTGCTCCAGTGGATTTTGAGAAATTAACGTTTTAAAAAACAGATATATCTGTGACAGCGTCCCGGATAGCGCTCCAGATCGCGTACTTTTCGCGTAACGGAGCTTTGCGAAGCGAAGCTGATTGGCTCTCCGGTGTCTGTCAACATTCTAAACAGTCTGGTGCGGCCGCCATCTTGTCTCTCGGTAGGATCGAGAGACAAGAGGAGGAGAAAAACGAAGGGGGAATTTAATGAAAGGGGGCAAGGTAGACCCCTCTTGACCCCCTAGGAATGATGTTGGGGTTATTAAAGGGTCCCGTGGGGCAAATACTTTTTTTTTATTTTTCGCGGTAGAAGCGCTTCCCGGTTCGCGAACCGGGTCGCAAACTGGTAGCGAAACGGGAATTCGCCATTTTGTGTTTCGATTTAATTAAATTACAAGATGGAGGAAAAACAATGTGAGAAATGGGTATAAGGGGGTACGGGAGACGTATCCTGACCCCCTATGTTTTCTGAGGGTGGTTGAGGAGGCTGATATATGTTGATACTTGTCTTCCACCGGCTGCGCGTGAGCGTTTTTTTTTTTTTGCTGCGTGACGTCTGTTGACGTTCGATTCGAAGGAAATCAGGAAGTGTTGACCGCCATTTTGACACTGCGAGTAAATATATTGTTAAAAATAATTGTTATAAATTAATCCGTATTGATAAACATTGTCTGCGCCATCTTGCTTTTTTTCCAATGCCACACTTTTGTCGTGCACGGCAGCCATTTTAGATGACTTGACCAGACCCACTCTCTGCACGCCGCCGATCCTCAGCATGGCTCCCCACCCTCGCAAGCATCCCCCCCATGCACTGGTCACCCACGCTCTCTCTCTCATGTATGGGCCATAAACCTCCTCCCACATGCGCTGCTCTTCCCTGAGAATCACACCCCGTGCTGAGGAAAATTCAGCCCAGATTACAACCGATGCCCAGGCTGCTGGCACAAGACGCCACTTAGTTCCCATCTTGAATGGTTACCAAATAAAGAGACGGGCGCTGGAAGCAGGAACACAAGAACAGAGTTTTATTTCTCATGAGGAGAGCTTGTCATTTCACTCTACATATCATACAAGTACCACTCAGCCCCCCGGCCCCCTAATCCTGAGGCAGAATTGCCACTGCAACAAAGGACTTAAACTCCTGCAAAGAACACCATGTAACATTTAATATCATTTACCACCAATGTTTTCAAATATCAGTGTTGCTGAACTCACTCAGTGAAATGTCGCTCATTTCATTAAATCACTTTTAAAGCATGCCTTATAACAATGCACCCAATCCTATGTGGACGTGCTTATATTAAACATGACATTGCTTTAACCAGGAGAGACAAAGAAATGACACAGTGATGTAAACGTTTCTGAAAGAAATGCCAAGAACGTCCCATGTGAAAGTGAATTTTATCTGGCAATTTTTTTCTTTTCCTTCTCATGAAATGAAAGTTAATGCCATGTTCGTTACCTGCCTCATCTGCAAAAAAAAAACTCTCGAGAGGGACCGAAAAAAAATATAGCTATGGTAATCATACCATGCATCGGCACATGGAGAGGTGGCACCCTCTTAATTATTCTAAAGCACAACTTCGAAATTTGGTGGATAACCCCCCGACCGGCAAAAAACATCCACCAATGACTTAGCAATAAGTGAGTCAGAGGCAAGGGAAACGGTCCCAAATCTGCAAAAGAATTTTGGGCAGATGAGATTGACTTATGTAGCATGTGGAAAATTAATTTCATGCGGAGAGATGAGTATTACTTTAATAAATAGATCATATGAAAATCATCAATGTCCACAACGTCCTAGAAAGTAACTTTTGTCATTTTTGAGGAAGAGAGATAACCTACAGTGGTACGGGGTCGCTTTCGTTCGTACTAGGGGGGGCCAGGTGACATTCCTTCGGGGTGGCTTAGGGGCATTTAAAACAACTTCCCTGATACAGGTAGCATATAAAGTAGAGGCTAAATACCAGGATCTTTATTGATTGCTTTGTGCTGTACAAAAATGAAAAACACATACAACAAACCTGGACCATTCATATTTTCAATGTTTCTGCGTACTATACTTTTTAACCCTTAACTAATTGAGCTGCTTCATTTCAACTGCTTTTTTTTAATTATTTTTTTTAAAAATCGGAAACAGTGGCCATTTATTCGAAACTTACCAATCTACGCGTTACAACTACGTTTGCTTTTTCAAAAACCTTTAATAAAAATGTTGGTGCCCAAATACGGGCCTACAACCCCGTGGGCCGGCCACGGAGCAGGCTGGAACTGTAAATGGGGGGGGGGGGGTATTTATTTGTGGAAAACATAACAGAGTCAGTGGTCGTTGATTTCATAGTAAAAAGTGCGACAAGTGCTTCAAAATCATATCGATAATTCATTGTGAGCAAGTACCAAAAGTGTCGACAATTCGAACCTTCAATAATAAATACAGTAATCAATGATGCATTAGAACTTAATATCAATTCATTGTTCGAACGTGTAATCAGTACCCGTCCCATGTCAATTCATTGTTCGAACGTATAATCAATACCCATCCCGGATCAATTCATTGTCCGAACATATAATCAGTCTTATCCCATATCAATTCATGTGCTAAAAACTGCATACATATCTCATGATATCAAGGCTGAGCAATCGGGGCACAACAAGGAGTTGAGAGTTTCATTTGTACCAGCGCCATTTCGGGTGAGGTCAGGAAGGTCCAAGTATTGTCAAAATGTCTCCACCAACTCGTGGTTGGACCGGGACCTCTTTCGGCAGTCCAAAAGTTTTCGTTGAAGGGTAGCAGAGGGGACTGCCGACATGAACCACCAGTCAAAGTGGGGTGGGAGGCAACAATCTCTCCTACCGGGTCATACTGGTGTCCCACCGGAACTGATCAAGTTGGTAGTCTTGCAGGATTTTGGTCATTTCAAGACTGAGGCCGGCGCCGGCATGAGCGCGCCGACGTCCCGCGGCTACGTCGTGGTCGTTCCATGGGTGATCATGGCAGTCATTCCCCATCGGGGGTGTCTGCGGGGGTCGGGGGCCCCCGTGGCTCTTATTGAATCTTCAAAGTTGAGGAGAACGTTTCTGGACGCAGGACACATTTTCTAGTTGAACTCAGAAGCGCCGTTGCACCGCAACAGTGGACGAGACCCCCGCTGGGTGAGCGGAGCATCATTGCCTCGCAATAGTGGACGAGACCTTTTGTTGGGTGAGTGGAGCGTTGGGGGTGCAGCCGAGGGGCCCCCACCTGTGGGGGTGGGAGAGGCTCGTTCGCGCCGCCTCTCCCTCCCAGCGCACCCCACGCCGACACCTGGCGTTGATATCCGTGATGTCCGGACCAGGCGATAAGAGGGGGGGAGGGGTCGGAGGCAGAGGCAAGACATCCCCCCCCCGTGGCCTGCAGGGCGCCGCTTCAGGACCGAACGGGGAGCTCATACCAAGCCGGGGCCAGACCAGGAGATACGAGGGGAGGGGGGGGGGGTCAGTGGCATGTGCAAGACATCCCCCTCCAGTGTTGTCGCAGCCAAAGAAGATCCCGTCGGCCTCGGCTCCTCTCCTGGTGCACCTTACGCTACGACCCTTTTGTTGGGTGAGTGGAGCGTTGGGGGTGCAGCTGATGGGCCCCCACCTATGGGGGTGGGAGAGGCTCGTTCGTGCCGCCTCTCCCTCCCAGCGCACCCCACGCCGACACCTGGCGTTGATATCCGTGATGTTCGGACCAGGCGATAAGAGGGGGCGGGGTCGGAGGCAGAGGCAAGACATCCCCCACCCCGTGGCCTGCAAGGCGGCAGATGAAGGGAATCGGAAGACCAGTACATTTCGGGCCATCCACCCCACGGTTGATGGCGGTTAGCCGGGCCCCGCCCTGCACGTGTCGAGGCCTCATCTTCCGGATGGGCGTAACCGTGGCCCTGTTGCATTTCGGGAGTTTCCGGAATGGGGGAGGTATCTGCTGATTTGTATCTATTTCATGTTACCGTTAATGGGCGTGGCGGGCGGTGGGGCAGACATGCTTGGAGCAGTGGGGGGGTGGCGGAGCCTAGCTACCTCGTGGCTGCCGTAACGTCAAGCTTGGCTTCTTTCACCACTTTCATGTTTCTTATTTCTAGCGAAGTCAAAAACTCATCAGTGGCCTACTGATTTTGTTCGATTTCTTTCCCTTCCTTTTCAAGTGTGTTTCATGCTAAAGTTTCTGTTTAACAGGATACAGTGATTACTTCGTATTTTACATATGTCTTCTTTATTAGGGGTACTCTCCGGTTGAGCCAGATGATGTACCTCTAATAAATGGTCCGGGTCGAACTAGTTTCTCAATCAGTGGGGAGTAGATGGGCATGACAGATTACAACGGGGGACAAAGGTCCGCATTACCCACCCTTCACTACTTGCAAAGACTAGACAGAATATTTCTATTCCACGTTATTTGCAAACAGAGAATACCTCGAAAGAACTATTCCTTGAACAATAAATGTCCAGCCAATCAATCAATCAGTAGGGAGAAAAACAGGCATGACGAATTACAACGGGGGACAAAACTCCGCATTACCTATCCTTCACTATCTGCAAAGGGAGACAGAATATTCCTATTCTTCTCTGTTTGTAGACAGGGAATATCTCAAAGAGCAATAATCGCTAAAAAATTAGTTGGATTATAACACTTTAATAACTTATAAATATATACATCGCAACAAAAACAGTAAACACCTTAAAACATTTTTTATTAAAACAGAAGCAACAATGACAACTAACAGTAGTGATATCCTGGGCGGGTGATGGAACTGGGATTGTTAATGGAAAAAGATCTACAGAGAAAGCTATTGGTGAATTATACTTCTCCGGAAATTTGAAACTCACAAATGTTTTATTTGTGTAATCGTTTCAGGTCAAACGGATTGTGGAAAAATGTTCGGAATGGAAGAGTCACCAAAAGGCAAAAAGTACACTCATGTATGAAAATCTTACTATTAATGCTTGACTGAGGCCAAGGAGATCAGAGTGCATGAGTCTCATGCTCGATCGATTGAGCTAGCCGGATCGGGCAACAAAAAGTATAAAATAGTTATGTAAATAGTTATTTAATAAAATGTTTTACCCTGTTACTTTGCTGGTGTGTTGTATATATTTATAATATTTGCATAGGGTTTGTCGTTATTTTGGGAGGGGTGGGTGGCGGAGCCGAGCTGTCTTGCAGCCATCATGGTGTGGAGCTCAGTTCATCTCACTAGTTTCGTATTTCTCATGAGGGGTTGTTCTTAATGTTTCTATTTTAGCGAGGTCAAAAAGAGATCCCATTAGTGGCCTACTGATTTTGCTCGATTCCTTATGTTTTTTAAAACGATTTTTCACTATCTGCAAAGACTAAACAGAGTATTGCGACTCTGTGCTTGTTTGTAAATAGAGAATGAACCAAAGAGAACCAATTCTAAAACAGTAAATGCTTGGATAACAATCAATCAAATAGAGAGAGAAGCAGGCACGACGGATTACAACAGGGGCAAAGGCCTGCGTTAACTACCCTTCACTATCTGCAAGAGAGAGTACTCCTAAGAGAAAAGAGGGGGGCGAGGGGGGGCAGCGTTCAAAGCACATCAGCGTGCATAAACACGAAAATGTTTTTACCTATCACGTACTTGACATTTGACAGCTTTTGATATTTGCTATTAAAAAACCTTTGAAATTCACTGAAAAAACCATAGGTTATAGACCATATATAGTTAGGAATTAGCATTTACAAAACCTTGAAAATTCACTGAAAAAACCATTGGTTATAGACCATATATAGTTAGGAATTAGCATTTACAAAACCTTAATTTACTCGCACAAAACCATAGAAATTCGCATATATAGTTAGTTGCAATAACTATATATCGCGCACCCGCAATCCACTGCTGATGATGTCACATATTACATCATTCATGACATGGTCAGTGACATCACTGATGACATCACTGATGACATCATCCAGTGACTGTATGTTTCTGTAAAGTTAAAATATGTCTTACATATTGAAGAATGAGTGGATGCATAAGTGTCTGGATGAAGAATTTAGTAGGTGCATGACTGACTGTATGAGAGAGTGATTAAATGTGTCTCACTGAGTGCATTGGTTAGTGACTAAACTGTCTGAATGTGTGCATCAGTATGTCTGTTGTTGTGTTAGATGCTGCATGTGTTAATCAGTACCTATATGAGTAACTATATGGGTTATTGATTGGTTGCCCAAGTATTTGTATGGGAGAACGAGTGTGTGTGTGTAGGTGTCTGGGAGGTGTGTGACTGTGCATAGATGTGTGAGCAGTTGATTCACTAGATGTATGGGTTCAAAACTGCATGTGGAAACAGTTGTCTGGGTGGTTGACTGTGTGCATGAGTGTATTGGTGAGTGAATGGATATCTCAGTGCTACATGTCAAAGTAAGTACATATGTAAAACACAGTACATGTGAGAGTTGACATATATAAATAACTGTATAAGAGCTAGTGAATGTGTCAGTGGCTGCATGGATCATTGAAAACTTGTATCAGTGATTGTATAAGAGAGTAAATATGTGTTAGAATATGTTTGAATAAGTAAGGTGTGTATAACTGTATAGTTGATGAAATGGAGGTGTGATTGATTCTTTGCATGACTGACTAGGTGTATGAGTAACTCCATGGATGAGTGACAATCTGTGAATGTCTGTTTACTATGAATGTATCTAAGGTTATATTAGAGTCTGAAGAGGTTAATCGTATTATCACATGATTGATGTCATCAGTGATGTTGTCTGTGATGTCATTTGAGATATCACTGATGACATTTGAGATGTCAGTGATGTCATCAGTGATGTCACTGACCATGTCATGAATGATGTAATATGTGACATAATCAGCAGTGGATTGCGGGTGCGCGATATATAGTTATTGCAACTAACTATATATGCGAATTTCTATGTTTTTTTGCGAGTAAATTAAGGTTTTGTAAATGGGGGGGTTTCGTCAAGGGGGGGCCGAGAAAAAAGGGGGATCCCAAAACGCGTTTTTCCCATTCATTTTTCCATAGGGCGTTTGGCCTCACTTTTAGCTCGAACGGCTGAATGGATTTACACGAAACTTGGCAAAATTGTAGGGACTGTTAGCCCGATGTGCCTTTGCTGGGTCTCAATATATGTGCTCCAGTGGATTTTGAGAAATTAACGTTTAAAAAAAAGATATATCTGTGACAGCGTCCCGGATAGTGCTCCAGATCGCGTACTTTTCGCGTAACGCAGCTTTGCGAAGCGAAGCTGATTGGCTCTCCGGTGTCTGTCAACATTCTAAACAGTCCGTAGTGCCGCCATCTTGTCTCTCGGTAGGATCGAGAGACTAGAGGAGGACAAAACGATGGGGGAAATGAAGGAAAGGGGGCAAGGTAGACCCCTTCTGACCCCCTAGGATTGATGAGGGGGATATTAAAGGGCCCGCGGGGCCGAAAAAAACAAAAAAAAAAATTGTGTTTCGTTTTAATTAAATTACAAGATGGAGGAAAAACAATGTGGGAAATGGGTATAAGAGGGTACGGGAGACGTATCCTGACCCCCTTATTTTCTGAGGGTGGCTGAGGATGCTCATATATGTTGATACTTGTCTTCCAGCGGCTGCGCGTGAGCGTTTTTTTTTTTTTTGCTGCGTGACGTCTGTTAACGTTCGATTCAAAGGAAATCAGGAAGTGTTGACCGCCATTTTGACACTGCGAGTAAATATATTGTTAAAATAATTGTTATAAATGAATTCGTATTGATAAACATTGTCTGCGCCATCTTGCTTTTTTTCCAATGCCACACTTTTGTTGTGCACGGCAGCCATTTTAGATGCCTTGACCAGACCCACTCTCTGCACGCCGCCGATCCTTAGCATAGCTCCCCACCCTCGCAAGCATCTCCCCCACGCACTGGTCACCCCCGCTCTCTGTCATATGCATGGGCCATAAACCTCCCCCATCTGCGCTGCTCTTCCCTGAGAATCACAACCTGAGCCCGCCCGACACCACCCTTTCACCCTATTCACTACCGCACCCTCTGACACTCCTCTTCCTTTGTGTCCGATTGTCCAGGCCGGTCCCAGGCTATCACCTAGCCCTGCGGATGTAGTTTATGGCCCCAACTGTAAAGAATCACCCCTCTTCAAAGGAGTTACAGTTGTTCATGGCCCCCACCCGATGAGATCCATCACACCACACGCGTTCCTACTATCTGATAACCATCCTGTATTGTGATTGGGGAGGGGATTCTCACTGTGAGGGTGTGTGGGACCGAGCCTGAAGCGGAAGATTCCAGGGATGCCTTTTTGTACATCAAAGTCTTCACAATTATGTGTCACATTAAAAATATATAGAACTCCAACAAAGTAGTAGGTTTATAACACTTTAATAACTTATAAATATATACATCGCAACAAAAACAGTAAACACCTTAAATTTTTTTTATTAAAACAGAAGCAACAATGGTCAGTAGCGGTCTGTTGTGCGAATAGTTCCAAGGCAGCACAACGTGCTGAGTTGTGGACGGCACCCAGGTGAAGAACCATCCCTTCTTTAAACCCCATGGTGACCAACTATAGTTTATTCTCTATTTCGTTCCCTTGCCATAACAAAATAAAAGTCTTGGGTTATTTATGGAAGGGAAGACTTTTTGTTTCTTCCAATTTTTTAAAAAAAACTAAGGTTTAAGGAAAGGCAACCCTTAATGTGCATGTTTTCCACAGAAATTTGCCTTTGAAAACTAGAGGCAATAAATAAGGCCGAAATCTGTATTTTGTTTTTGGATACACATGTTATTTGTGTCTGTGTATTCATTTTTATGCATGACTTTATATGGAATGGTTAAAATAACTTATGATGCAACTTAACAGGAAAGATCACAAACATTTCAATGAGTGCTATGTCCCAGGTTTACATAAAGTAGTGTTTACCTAGAGTGGTGCTGTGTAGGACACTCTGAATGGAAATTAACCAGAACTATAACCATAACAACAACAACAACAACAATAATATAACTTTTATGCCCAAATTACGCAAAGATTTAGCTAATCTGCTAAAGGGGGGAGTCGCCATTTCTTTTGATAATTTATTCACCCATCCGTAGCCTCTCTAATCTCCATTACAATGTCAAGTCAAGTCAAGTCAGAGAATTTATATAGCGCACTACATACCCAGAGGGTCTCAAGGCGCTAAGGAGGGGGGGGGAGGATTACTTGTCAAATATCCACGTTTTAAGTTGTTTTCTGAAAGCTAGGTGGTTCTGGGTAAGGCGAAGGTGAGTGGGGAGTGAGTTCCATGTTTTAGCAGCCAGGTAGGAGAAGGATCTGCCTCCCATGGTGGTCTTGTTGATGCGAGGTATAGTGGCGAGGGCTTGGCTGGAGGAGCGTAGTTGGCGGGGGGGGGTGTAGAAGGACAGTCTTGAATTGAGGCAATCTGGTCCGATGTCGTAGAGTGATTTGTGTGCGTGGGTTAGCAGTCGGAAAGTGATTCTCTTATTGACGGGTAGCCAGTGGAGGTCCTTCAGGTGACCAGAGATGTGTTCGTTGCGTGGGATGTCTAATATGATTCTGGCTGAGGCGTTTTGGATTCGTTGGAGTTTCTTTTGAAGTTTAGCGGTAGTGCCTGCGTAGAGGGTGTTTCCGTAGTCCAGTCGGCTCATGACCAGAGCATGGGTGACTGTTTTTCTGGTTTCGGTGGGGATCCAGCGAAATGTTTTTTTGAGCATGCGAAGAATGTTGAAGCAGGATGAGGATACAGCGCTGGCTTGTCTGTTCATTGAAAGTGAAGAATCCAGGATAACGCCTAGGTTCCGTGCGTGGTCTGTCGGGATGGGTCCTTTTCCAAGGGCTTCCGGCCACCAAGAGTCGTCCCATGCGGAGGGGGATGTACCTAGGATGAGGACTTCTGTTTTATCTGAGTTCAGTTTCAGACGGCTGTGTTTCATCCATTCAGCAACTTCTTTCATTCCTTCGTGTAGGTTAGTTTTGGCGGTGTTGGGGTCCTTGGTGAGAGAAAGGATCAGTTGAGTGTCATCCGCGTAAGAGATGATGTTGAGGTTGTGTTGGCGGGCGATGGTCGCGAGGGGGCTCATGTATACGTTGAAGAGGGTGGGGCTGAGGGAGGATCCTTGTGGTACGCCACAGATGACTTCGGTGGCCTCGGACTTGAATGGTGGAAGGCGGACTCTCTGGGTTCTTCCGGTGAGGAACGAGGTGATCCATTCAAGTGCTTTTCCATGTATTCCGATGTTGCTGAGGCGATGTAAAAGGGTGCTGTGGCAGACTGTGTCGAATGCTGCAGAGAGGTCGAGGAGGATGAGGGCGACTGTGTCTCCATTGTCCAGTAGAGTTCGAATGTCGTCTGTTGCTGCGATGAGGGCGGTTTCAGTGCTGTGTTTCGCTCGGAAGCCAGATTGTGAGGAGTCGAGGGATTTGTTGGCTTCGAGAAAAGCGGCAAGCTGGTTGTTGACCGCTTTCTCGATTACTTTGGCCGGGAATGGAAGGAGCGAGATGGGGCGGTAATTTTTGAGTTCGGTGGGGTCCGCTGTGGGTTTTTTCAGAAGGGCGGTGAGTTCAGCGTGTTTCCAGTGTTCCGGAAAGGTGGCGGAGTTGAAGGAGCAGTTGATGACGTCTCGGAGGTGCGGTGCTATGACGGAGTCTGCTTTTTTGAAGATGTGGTGAGGGCATGGGTCTGTGGGGGATCCTGAGTGGATGGAGTTCATCAGGCGGATGGTGTCTTCAGTGGAGATTGGGTTCCAGTCATTAAGGGTGTTCGCGGGGGGAGAGTGTTCAGCATATGGTTGGGTGGGTTGGGTTCCAGGTTGGTTGTCGAAGCTGTTGTGGATGTCTGCAATCTTGTTGTGGAAGAATGAGGCTAGGGAGTCGCAGAGGGCTTGAGAGGGGGTGATGTCGTTGGAGTTGGCCGAGGGATTGGAAAACTCCTTGACGATGTTGAAAAGTTCTTTGCTGTTGTGGGCGTTGTTGTCAAGTCGATCCTTGAATGCTGTTTTCTTGGCCTTTCGGATTAGTTGGTGGTGAGTGCGGGTGGCGGTTTTGAAGGCGTCCTTGGTGCTGGTGGTTGGGTCTTTTTTCCACGCTTTTTCAAGGGTGCGGCAGAGTTTCTTGGACTTCTTAAGATCATCGTTGAACCACGAGGCCTTCTTGTTGCCAAGTTTGCTTTGACGTTTTTTCAGTGGTGCTAAGGTGTCGGCGGTGTTGGATAACCATAGGGTGAAGTTTGCGGCGGCTAGGTTTGGGTCCGAGGAGTGGGCTGGGGTGTTTAGAAGGAGCGATGAGGAGATCTGGTCGGTGGTGATTTTGTTCCAGTTTCTTTGCAGAGTTGGTTGGAGGTGGTTGGTGGGTTTGGGCTTGTTGTAGGTGAAGTGAACGCAGCTGTGGTCAGTCCAGAGCAGATCCGTAGTGTGGCTGAAGGAGACATGATTGCTGGAGGTGAAGATGGGGTCGAGTGTGTGACCTGCGATGTGGGTGGGGGAAGTGACCAGTTGTTTAAGTCCGAGGTTGGCGAGGTTGTCCAGGAGGGTGGTGGTGTTGCGGTCGTTGAACTTTTCAAGGTGAAAGTTGAGGTCTCCCAGAAGGATGTATTCTTTGGAGGGGAGCGCGTGTGGAGTGATGAAGTCCGTGATGTCTTCACTGAATTTTGCGCGGGGTCCAGGTGGTCTGTAGAGGAGGGTGCCTCTGAGTGTGGTTTTGGGGTCGATGTGGATCTGGAAGTGAAGGTGTTCGGAGTTGGCGAGGTTGGCGTCAGAGCTGGTAGAGATGCGGATTGATTTCTTATGGACGATGGCGATTCCTCCTCCTGTGTGGTTGGTACGGTCTTTGCGAGTGATCTTATAGTCTTCAGGGATGGCAATGATGATGTCTGGTGCGGAGGAAGCGTTCATCCATGTTTCCGTTAGGAAGGCGATGTCTGGAGAAATGGTGTCTAGTAGATTCCATAGGTCAATAGCGTGCCTGTGGACTGATCGGGTGTTGAGAAGGATGCATTGTAGGTGGTTGGGGTCGGGAGTCAGTGGTGTGGTTGTAGGGGAGATGTTGTCGTTGCCGCTGAATTTGCAGGAGTAGCAGGAGAAAGGTCCATGGGTTTTTCCAGGGGCGGCTTGGACGCAGTTGGGGGCGCGACCGGGGTTAAGGGCTAGGAGGGTGGCGGCATCGTAGGTGATGCGGGAGGGCTGGGCAGCGCGAGGGGCAGGGGGTCTGGCGCTGGGCGCGGTCCAGGCGCGGACGGGCGTAGACGGGCTTACCTTTGGCGCACCTTCGGCATGTACGTAGCGCGTGGACGCTGCGCGTGGGGGCATTGGCCATAAATGGATGGTGGAGGGGGGGGGGCGAGGGCGTCTCAGCTGGGAGGCGGGGCGGGCACACGAGGACAACAACAACAGTCAAGATGGAGGTGGAGGGGGGGGCACAGCGGAGCGCTACAGTTATACGCGCAATACAATCACCAAACAGTTTAAAAACAATGAAAAACAAGCAAAGAGGCAGGCGGCAGGCAAATGTAGTCGGCAGAGGCACAGGCAAAGCAGCGCTACGATACCAGAACCAGCAGGGGACGCTGGGAGCGACCACTCGGCTCGAGGAGGGGAGTGAGTCACAATGTGTTTGTTGCTGTCGCTAGCTGATGAAAAAACTAAAGTGATAACTTCCTCATCCTTAATTTGTCTTTCTTTGTTCCTTAAGATGTCATCTGTGTCAACCTCTTCCGAGAATGCTGATGCGTTAGGGATTTCCTTGTGTTTCTTAATAGCATTGGTGTCTGCATACTTCTTTGTCAATTCTGTGAACATGACAGCTGCTTCATAGACAGACGATATCTTTGTTAAGTCATTAGTGTTAAGTGTGTCGGAAACTACAGTGCCCTTCTGTTTTACTTTCCTCAGACACTACAGAGTTTTGTGTGTTGTTCTTCTGAGAGACAATTATTCCAGAGGTTTCAGGTTCACTTGTTTTGTCCTGCAGTGAGTTAACAGCTTCATAGACTTCATGTTTATTTGCTATGTCCTGCTGTGCGTCAACTGCTTCAGAGACGTCAGCCTCATTTGTTATGTTTGACTATATCCTGGACCTGCCCGGCAGCGCCCAAAATGGCGCCGGTATAAATGGGACTCGTAACTCCTTGTTGTGTACTGGTTGCCCAACCTTGATATCACGAGATACGTATTCAGTTTTGAAGCACTTGGCGAGCAGGGACAAGAATTGATTGAACATTTTGACATCCCTATTGATATTAAGTTCTGATGTGTTATTGATTACTGTACTATTGAAAGATCGAATTAACGTCACTCATGGTACTTGCCCGCTTTTGCTGCACTGTGCCTCGTCAGTAGCGGTCTGCTTTGCGAATAGTCCCAAGGCAGCAGAACGCGCTGAGATCTGGACAGCACCCAGGTGATGTCCAGTAAGTTGCCGCACTGGTTTTGGTATCCTACAATGCTGCTCCGAAAAACGGCGTGGGGCGCCCCGGGGGGGGGGAGGCGGCGTGAACGGGCCTCCCCAGGTGGAGGCTCGTCTGCTGTAGTGGGGCACCCCTTTACCGTTTCAGTTGCCATTCCGCCCGCTTTTGCTACACTGTGCCTTTTCCGCCATTCAGCTGTTTACCGCCCGCTCTTCCGGCTACAGCGTCTCGCTGACCATGTAGTTGAGTTGCTTCCACTCTTGCGGTGCAGCGATAGGCGGCTGCAACAGGACTCTTAAAATGGCGGCCGGCTCTTCGGATTTGGGCCTGGTCCACTAAAATGGCCCTGGGACACCTTGGAACTCGGACGCTTGTCTGCTAGGGCTTGGGCTCCATTCTCGAAAGCGTCCCCTCAGCCTTGAAGATTCTACAAAAGTCTTGGGGGCCCCCGACTCCCGCAGGCTTGCGGGGGGGAGCGGCTGCCATGATTGCTTGCGGAATGGCCACGACGGAGCTACGAGATGGTGGTGCTCTCATGCTGACGCCAGCTTTAGTCTGAAACTTCCAGAAACACTGTAGGCTATCAATTCGATGAGTTCCGGTGGAGCCCCAACGTGACCCGGTAGGGAAGAACTTGCCCTCCCCTTTTTTGAGTGATGGTTCTTGTTGCCTGTCCCCTCTGTTGTCATCTAACGGAACCTTTTTTGATTGCCGAGTGAGAAAAAAAAAGGTGCGACTTTCATCGTTTGGGAAAAAAAAATGTTTTAATCCAATGAAAAGTGTTATTTTTAGGTCATATGATCAAGCCTTCCATCATTAGGAAAACAAAAGTAAAATGAACCAATGAAAAGTTTTATTAACAAGTCACATGACCTGTTATGCTTACGTTACGCGCTGCGCGCCGCGCTCTGGATCGTTTCCGGGAAGCTGCGCCTTGCGCACCGGAGCACTTCCGGGTGCGCTAACGCGGCGCGTCATATGACGCATTACGCGACAACGCAGGTCCAGAATATAGTCAAAATGTCTCCACCAACCAGCGGTCGGAATACAACCCCTTTCAGCAGTCCAAAAAGTTCTGTTAAAGGACAACAGAAGGGACAGGCAACAAGAACAATCAGTCAAAGAGGGGAGGGCAAGTTCTTCTCTACCGGGTCACGTTGGGGCTCCACCGGAACTGATTGAATTGGTAGTCTACAGTGTTTCTGGATGTTTCAGATTGAAGCTGGCGTCAGCATGAGAGCACCCAATTCTAAAACAGTAAATGCTTGGATAACAATCAATCAAATGTAGAGGGAAGCAGGCACGACGGGTTACAATGGGGGCAAAGGCTTACGTTACCTACCCTTCACTATCTGCAAAGAGAGAATACTCCTAAAAGGAAAAGAGGAGGGGAGGGGGCAGCGTTCAAAGCACATCAGCTTGCATAAATACGAAAATGTTTTTACCTACCACGTACTTGACATTTTACAGCTTTTCATATTTGCTATTAAAAAACCATTGAAATTCACTGAAAAAACCTACGCGCTACAACTACGTTTGCTTTTTCAAAAACCTTTAATAAAAATGTTGGTGAACAAATACCGGCCTACAACCCCGTGGGCCGGCCACGGAGCAGGCTGGAACTGTAAATGGGGGGGGGGGTATTTATTTGTGGAAAACATAACAGAGTCAGTGGTCGTTGATTTCATAGTAAAAAGTGCGACAAGTGCAACAAAATCATATCGATAATTCATTGTGAGCAAGTACCAAAAGTGTCGACAATTCGAACCTTCAATAAATACAGTAATCAATGATGCATTAGAACTTAATATCAATTCATTGTCCGAACGTGTAATCAGTACCCGTCCCATGTCAATTCATTGTTCGAACGTATAATCAATACCCATCCTGGATCAATTCATTGTCCGAACATATAATCAGTCTTATCCCATATCAATTCATGTGCTAAAAACTGCATACATATCTCATGATATCAAGGCTGAGCAATCGGGGCACAAGGAGTTGAGAGTTTCATTTGTACCGGCGCCATTTTGGGTGAGGTCAGGAAGGTCCAAGTATAGTCAAAATGTCTCCACCAACTCAAAAGTTTTCGTTGAAGGGTAGCAGAGGGGACTGGCGACATGAACCATCAGTCAAAGTGGGGTGGGAGGCAACAATCTCTCCTACCGGGTCATACTGGTGTCCCACCGGAACTGATCAAGTTGGTAGTCTTGCAGGATTTTGCTCTTTTCAAGACTGAGGTCGGCGCCGGCATGAGCGCGCCGACGTCCCGCGGCTACGTCGTGGTCGTTCCGTGGGTGATCATGGCAGTCATTCCCCATCAGGGGTGTCTGCGGGGGTCGGGGGCCCCCGTGGCTCTTATAGAATCTTCAAAGTTGAGGAGAACGTTTCTGGACGCAGGACTCATTTTCAAGCTGAACTCAGAAGCGCTGTTGCACCGCAACAGTGGACGAGACCCCCGCTGGGTGAGCGGAGCATCATTGCCTCGCAATAGTGGACGAGACCTTTTGTTGGGTGAGTGGAGCGTTAGGGGTGCAGCTGAGGGGCCCCCACCTGGGAGGGTGGGAGAGGCTCGTTCGCGCCGCCTCTCCCTCCCAGCGCACCCCACGCGACACCTGGCGTTAATATCCGTGATGTAACTGCTCCAATTACTATGCTAATAAACAGATTTTCAAAAAAAAAAAAAAAAGAGGGGGGGGGTCGGAGGCAGAGGCAAGACATCCCCCCCGTGGCCTGCAGGGCGCCGCTTCAGGAACGAACAGGGAGCTCATACCAAGCCGGGGCCAGACCAGGAGATACGAGGGGGGGGGGTCGGTGGCATGTGCAAGACATCCCCCCCGTTGTCGCAGCCATTATTGAAGAAAGAAGAGGGATCCCGTCGGCCTCGGCTCCTCTCCTGGCCCACGGGGGGGGGGGGGTCGGTGGCATGTGCAAGACATCCCCCCCCGTTGTCGCAGCCATTATTAAAAAAAGAAGAGGATGGGACAAGGGATCCCGTCGGCCTCGGCTCCTCTCCTGGCCCACCTTACGCGACGACCTCCCCGGCCGACGGCTGCCAGCAGGACTCGCCCTACACGTGCCGAAGGCCTCGTCTTCCGGATGGGTGTAGCCGCGAACCTGTTGCACTTCGGGAGTTTCCGGAATGGGGGTAGGTATCTGCTGATTTGTATCTATTTTATGTTACCGTTATTGGGCGTGGTGGGCGGTGGGACAGAAATGCTTGGAGCAGTGGGGGGGTGGCGGAGCCTAGCTACCTCGTGGCTGCCGTAACGTCAAGCTTGGCTTCTCTCACCACTTTCATGTTTCTTATTTCTAGCGAAGTCAAAAACTCATCAGTGGCCTACTGATTTTGTTCGATTTCTTTCCCTTCCTTTTCAAGTGTGTTTCATGCTAAAGTTTCTGTTTAACAGGATACAGTGATTACTTCGTATTTTACATATGTCTTCTTTATTAGGGGTACCCTCCGGTTGAGCCAGATGATGTACCTCTAATAAATGGTCCGGGTGGAACTAGTTTATCAAGCAGTGGGGAGTAGATGGGCATGACAGATTACAACGGGGGACAAAGGTCCGCATTACCCACCCTTCACTACTTGCAAAGACTAGACAGAATATTTCTTTTCCATGTTATTTGCAAACAGAGAATACCTCGAAAGAACTATTCCTTGAACAATAAATGTCCAGCCAATCAATCAATCAGTGGGGAGAAAAACAGGCATGACGGATTACAACGGGGGACAAAAGTCGGCATTACCTATCCTTCACTATCTGCAAAGGGAGACAGAATATTCCTATTCTTCTCTGTTTGTAGACAGGGAATATCTCAAAGAGCAATAATGTTTCATTTGTGTAATCGTTTCATAAACATGTACATTAAAAAACTAAATACGCGCCACTGTTTTAGAAAATCTTTACAACTTGCTAGATCACCCTTTAAAGTTACAACTACGAAAACCTACTTACTTAAGCTGTTGAATTCAGCTTCAAAATGTAAAGCATAAGTTCAAGCTAGCATATCATATGTCTAAAAGGTTTAACATAATTGATATGCAAATTTAAATACTACCCTTTCTTAATGGTGACACCTTATCTCTCCAATATCCCACAATTTCCATGAGCAAAGCAACAGAAATTCTGAGACCCTGCAGAAATAAGGCTTACTGTGGGGTTCAACTCAATCTGGTGTTTGGGAGATTCCATGTTTTAGGGTGATATTCTGTGACAGGGTGCAGGCACCAGAAGAATTTTAGCCTAGTTCATCACATTGGAGAATGAGGGTCTGGGAAAATATCTAATCTGGTGAAGAACCATTCCTTCTTTAAACCCTATGGTGACCAACTATAGTTTATTCTCTATTTCGTTCCCTTGCCATAACAAAATAAAAGTCTTGGGTTATTTATGGAAGGGAATACTTTTTGTTTCTTCCAATTTTTAAAAGAAAAGCGGAGGGGGGGGGGGGTGGCCAGCGTTCAAAGCATATCAGTGTGCATAAATACGAAAATGTTTTTACCTACCACGTACTTGACATTTTACAGCTTTTCATATTTGCTATTAAAAAACCATTGAAATTCACTGAAAAAACCATAGATTATAGCCTATATATAGTTAGGGATTAGCATTTACAAAACCTTAATGTACTCGCACAAAACCATAGAAATTCGCATATATAGTTAGTTGCAATAACTATATATCGCGCACCCGCAATCCACTGCTGATGATGTCACATATTACATCATTCATGACATGGTCAGTGCACTTGGTCCTTCTGGGACCCCCTGAGAAGGGCTAGGGGTCAGGGGGTCTCAACCCTGCCCCCTTTTCGCGTTTTTCACTCTTGTTTTGTGCTCTCTTGTGCCTCACTTCTCCTGAGAAACAAGATGGCTGCTCAGGTGGTCCCAGAAGGATAATAACATATATAAACGTTATCTGCTAATAGAATTAGCATTTACAAAACCTTTGAAATTTATTGAAAAAAAATATAGGTTTCACGCCTGATATAGTTAGGAATTAGCGTTTAAAAAACCTTGCAAATTTACTGAAAAAAACATAGATTTCAAGCCTTATATAGTTAGGAATTAGCATTTAAAAAAACCTTGCAAATTCACTTAAAAAAAGATAGGTTTCAGGCCTTATATAGTTAGGAATTAGCATTTTAAAAACCTTGGAAATTCACTTAAAAAACCATAGGTTTCAGGCCTTATATAGTTAGGAATTAACATTTAAAAAACCATTTAAATTGTTCCTATATAGTTAGTTGTACTAACTATATTTCGCGCACCCGCAATCCACTGCTGATGATGTCACATATTACATCATTCATGACAAGGTCAGTGACATCACTGATGACATCGCTGATGACATCTCAAATGACATCACTGATGACATCACTGATGACATCTCATTTGACATCACTGATCACATCACTGATGATATCATTCATGTGATAATACGATGCACCTCCTCACACTCTAATATAACCTTTGATACACCCAGTGTTAAATACAGACTACCATTCTTGAAACCATTGACACACCAATACCAGTTACTACATACGCACTCATTGATTCCTAGGTCTACACACACATTCACGCATTCACCTATAGAATCACTCATACATACAGTCACTCATCAATACAACACTATCATATGCACTCATACACCTATACAGACACTCACACACTGCCACTCATCCATGGAGTTACTCACACACCTAGTCAGTCATGCAAAGAATCAATCACACTTCCATTTCCTCAACTATACAGTTATACACACAACACCTTACTTATTCAAACATATACTAACACATACTTACTCTCTTATACAATCACTGATACAAGTACACAATGATCCATATAGCCACTCGCACATTCAGTGGCTCTCATGTATAGTAATTTATATATGCCAACTCTCACATGCACTATGTTTTACATATGTACTTACTTGCACAGGTAGCACTGAGATATCCATTCACTCACCAAAACACCCATGCACACAGTCAACTGCCCATATAGCTGTTTCCACATGCACTCTTGAACTCATACACCTAGTGAATCAACTGCTCACACATCTATACACAGAGTCACACACCTCCCAGCCACCTACACACACACTCAGTCTCCCGTTCAAATACTTGGGCAACCAATCAATAACCCATATAGCCACTCATATAGCTACTGATCAACACATGCAGCAGCTTACACAACAACAGACATACTGATGCACACATTCAGACAGTTTAGTCACTAACCCATGCATTTAGTAAGACACATTTAATCACTCACTCATACAGTCAGTCAGTCACGCACCTACTAAATCCTTCATCCAGACACTTATACATCCACTCATTCTTCAATATGTAAAACATATTTAAACTTTACAGAAACACCCAGTCACCGGATGATGTCATCAGTGATGTCAAATGAGATGTCATCAGTGTGAGAAGTTGGCCTGATATATGATGCTCACTAGTTCTAGTGATCACCTTGTATCAGACCAAACAACCCTTATGGTGATTGGTTGTAAGTCAACCTTATAGACCAGCTATCCTAATGGTAGCATGGACAAAGCAGTCTTAGGCTAAACTCTATTGGCATGTGAAGCCAGCTGTTTTACCACATATAACCCCTTGAATACCACATGAAAGGACACCACACAGGTAGTTATGAAAATAAACAAGTATTTATTAACTAACAACACCTCTGAACTCTTTATGAGGTCAGAGGACTAAGCACATGGCGAACTCTTCGGAAAAATACACTCAAGTCGCACGATTTACAATGGTGCCCTAGGGGCACGACAAACCATATACTAGAGACAATGGAATGCGAGGAAAGAAAGTACTGTAAGAAGATCCAGAGGCTGGAGGATCGCTGGGACTACGCTACTGACTAGGTAAGTAAGGAGCAGGAGGCCCACGGGACTCACGTGCAGAATGGAAACTCTCACGCGGGATGCGTACCAACGTCTATGGATGCTACAGTTTACAAAGTTACGGATTCCGGACGAACCCGGCTGGATGGAGGGAAAACAACAGTGGACCTGAACACTAGGATAGTGAACACTGACTTCAGCACCTAGAAGCTTTAGTTACCTAACCCACAGGCTGCGGGGGCATAGGGCTGAAGTGGTGTCGGGTTTGCTGCGTTGATCCCGGTGAAGCCTGAAACAAGGAGTTGCTGGCAGGCGACCAGATGGAGAAGTCCGGTGGTTCCAAGGATGGAACTAGGAAGAAGAAGTCCTGAAAGGGAAGGGGACAGAGTCTCGGTCAATAGCCAGTGACGGTGCTGGAACCAGGAGGGAACCAGGTGCTGTTGCCGCATTCAGGTGGAGGACGGGACACTTCTCTCTGTAGCTGCGCGGACCAGGAGCTGTTCTCTGTGACCAGGCTGGAGGCACGAGCTCTCCCACGTAGTCTGCCTCTGTTGGCGGTGTTGGATCGTCGATCTGGGCAACAGGCCTTGGCAAGTGCAAGCCACGCGGTGGAACAAAGATGGCGTCTGGTGCGGACCAGGAGGGTCCGGGGTGCTTCTCGTTTACAAGGAAGCAAGGGCCAGTCTGGGGGACCAGACCAGCAGTGGTGAATTCTTCGGGTCGTCATCTCAGAGGTCGCTAGCCAGCCGGCAAGTGACCAGACAACAGGACAAGCAGCAACCAGGCAAAAGGGCCCCACGCAGATCTTGTGGATGCTGGGGGGCTGGTCTTTGGTGCAGGAGCTGCGTCGGTGTGGAGCTTCTCAGACCCCAGTGCACTCACTCGAGGATCCCTCGGCGGTCGTGCTGGAAGCGCTGTGCAGATTTCTTCAAGATGGCCGTCTCCAAGTTGCTCGTCGCAGCCACGGGTCTCAGCTGTGCTGTGGATGTGGGTAGAGGTCAGAGGAGTCTGGAGGTCCGGGTCTCGTCGAGCTGGGTCGTCGGGTTCCAGGAAGGAAGGACTTGCAGCAAACCACACAAGAGCTTGATGGTGCCTGCGAAGCAGGATGGTCACTCCCTGACCATAGGGGAGATTCTTCAGTCTTCTGGTGTTCAGGAGGTCGAAGGTCAAGAGTTCTTTGTGGAAGTTGTCAAGATTAATCTAACAGGGAATGGGACCAGCTCCTACCTTTATTCAGCTAAAGGGGGCTGCACTATGACTAGGTCCCTCCCCTGGGTGGGACCAGGAAGGGGGGTGGTTACACCCCCTATCCTTTGTCCGGTCTTGCGCCAGCTCTGGGGCTGTAGTGCCCCAGGAACTGGTTTAGACCGGACTATGCACAGGGACACCTTGTGTGCCCCAGACATGTCTCATTCCTTTCAGCCCTGTCCTACCTAATACACAAAATCCTGTCTGGGGTGGTGCTAGCACCTCCCAAGGCAGGAAACCCTTTGTCCGAGCCTCCCTTGCTGGAAGGACTCCCAGCCGCAGGAAGTCAGACTTGTGTCTGTGGTGGCAGCATCCATTTTGTGATGCTGAGGCTCGAGTTAACTTTAACCGGGGTTCACAGTTACATACATGTTGTGTCCCTCTAGAAGGGTGGAATGCTACCCCCGTCGCCAGAATTGGTGAGGGGGTAGTATTCCAATTCATATGACACCTTACTCGACATGTTTTGATAATGCTATACCAAAGTTAGCATTTGACCGCGAGGTTCATAATGCACTTAAGAGTATATGGTATAGCGTTATCATGGAACAGCTATTAGGACTTGGTTCCGCAAGCTGAAAACGGGCTCAGCTCATGCCAGAGCACCATCTCACATAATTCCAAGCACTCTGCCTTCAGGATTGATAAGACCTGCCATAGGAGTGACTGATAGGAATACAAGTGTCCATTTTAGGGTTAGATATAGGGAACTATATCTAAAGCAAAGGGTGATTACACCACCTTGCCCCAGCTGTCGTGCAGCCAGTTGTGTCTGTTTAGATGGCCAGCCAGGGGTGGCATAATACATGCTTCAGCCCCTGGTAGGCCCTGGGTACACCTATGCCCTGGGTACCTATAGTACACTGTACAGGGACTGATAAGGTGGCCCAGTACCAATTGGTAAATGCACCTACGGTACATGGTTGTTAATTTAGAGAGAGAACAGCTAGGCTGTGGGTCTGATTAGCAGGCCCACAGCCAGGGAAAGTCGTAAACCAGTGAAGCAAAAAGCAAAAAATCGGGGGTGACCATAGCATTGCAGACCCTACTCTCCTACAATCAGTGATGTCATCAGTGATGTCATTTGAGATGTCATCAGTGATGTCATCAGTGATGTCACTGACCATGTCATGAATGATGTAATATGTGACATCATCAGTAGTGGATTGCGGGTGTGCGAAATATAGTTAGTACAACTAACTATATAGGAGCAATTTCGATGGTTTTTTAAATGCTAATTCCTAACTATATAAGGCCTGAAGCCTATGGTTTTTTTAAGTGAATATATATATACGTATCATGTGATCAAGCCTCTGGCTAGAGGCGAAACGCGTCATGCAGGACTGCTTGGGTGTTATTTAATGGAATAAAAAACACTTACTTTGCACATGATTCTGGGTCTGGCTTGTTCGTTTATGCAGTTGGAGCAGTGGAACTGGGATGCTGGCAGCATCGAGCGATACAGGACTTTATATATATATATATATATATATATATATATATATATATATATATATATATATATATATGTA
>NW_028241844.1:0-94375 GCF_964263255.1 Lissotriton vulgaris | reverse complement strand
CGGATTGTGGTAAATAAATTTACCGTATACTGAATTTCTATGCGGTATAAGTTCAATAAAATAGCTCAAAAAAATGAGAGGCAGAGTCCGTGGAGGCTGAGTTTATAAGGGTTTTATTCCATGTAATGGAATGGTTCGAACCATGGTATCATGTTCCATCACCACGAGGGTTCAGGAAGGGATAGACAATGCTTTATTAACAGTGCACATTATATATAGTAAAAGCATACAATGGTGATGGATACAGAAGGCGTAACAGCTGAAAGAAACGAGATAAGAACACATGTGCGTAACCGAAGGCGTGCACGAGGGCGTACACGGAGGTGTGTGCTAGAAACGTCACATGAAAGTGTCACAAGTGGGTGGATTCATAGAGGAATCCTGCCGTGTCAGCAGAAATATATGGCTGGATGCGCGCGCAGGCAACATGACGTGTGATTGACGTGGAACTGAAGGGTGAAGGGGACTTGACATTTAGCACCAGAAGGGGAGACAGAAGTCTGGCGTGTCAGAACAACCTAATCCCAAACCATATCTGATATCTTGTGTTGAAGAACTGTTTTATCTAGAAGGAAAGGTCTTCCGGGCGGAGGCTATTCTATACTGACTGCTAGTGCGTGCATATGTGTCTACGTGTCTACGTGTAATGCGAGGGGCCATGGGCCTACCATGGTAACAGGAGCAATGAATTTCATGCACGGAGACAGAAAGGCCGGGCCCTTTGCTCTGCAGCTGGGGAGATGTTTACCTAAATCACTAGACAGCAATGTATTTTCGAGGAGCGGAGCAGATAACTTGAAGGCTGAATTGTCTTGGCAGGCAAGCAGGCCGAGCCGGGCACCGCTCGCCGCACAGGGAGTAGGGTAAGGTAACTGGACATAATATTGACTACATATTATCGAATGGACAAAATATCGACGGAAAAATATCGGCATTAACTAAATATCGACTATAGGAATATCGTTGGACAAAATATCGACTGTAAAAATGACCCAAAAATATCGAATACAAAAATATCGACTCAAAAATATCGACCAGACAAAATATCAAAATATAGTGAAAGTAAAAAATATCGAGAATATGTTGGAAAAAATTATTAAAAAAATATATATATATATAATATATAAATAAATAGTACTTAATGTTTAGGAGCGGGTTGTGGGTTTATAGGGGAATAGGGTGGGAAGTAATTTAATAATAATTAATTAATCAATATATGTTTGGTAATTGTTTTAATTAGATATTAATTGGTAATTAATTAATATTAATTAGTTAATTGTTTTATGAAGTATTTAGCATATAATTTGATTGATTCATTGATTAATTAATTATTATTAATTATTGTTTTTGTAAATTGATTTGTATATTATTTTAATTGATACATTGGTTATTAATTATTAATAATTAGTGATTTATTTTATTAAGAATTAGCATATTATTTAAATTTATAAATTGCTAACAAATTAATTATAATTAGTTAATGATCTAATTAATATATTGCATATTATTTAATATAATTAATTGGTTATTAATTTATAATAATGACTTAATGACATTAATTGGATACATTTAAATGTAATGTTTAAATTTATGTTGATGTTAATTAATTAATTGGAATTAAACAATATTAATTAATCAAATTTATTATTATAGCTAATGTGATAATATATTTTCTTTTTGTTTTTGTAAAATATTATTTTTTTGTTCATTATATATTAATGTTTAATGTTGTGTTCATTATTATTTATAGTGTTCAGGCTCAGTTTAATAGTTTTTGGTATAGGTTAATTTTTTAGGGTTCAGGGTCATTTTTCTGTTCGTGAGTAAAGGTGTATTTAGTGGGATTTGGGACATTTTTAAGTTTGTGGGTAAAGGGGTTTTGAAAGCGTTAAGGGTCAGTTTTCAGTTTGTGCATTAAGGGGTGTTTTTTAATAATCAGTGTCAGTTTTAAGTTCAGGGGTACAGGTGTATTTTTTGGGGTCTTGGTCAGTTTTTAGTTTGTGGGTAAAGGGGTATTTATAGTGTTTAAGGTCAGTTTTCAGGTGTTGGGTAAAGGGTTTTTTTGGTTGAGGGTCAGTTTTCAGTTTGTGGGTAAAGGGGTATTTGTAGGGTTCAGGGTCAGTTTTCAGTTTGTGGGTAAAGGAGTTTTTTTAAGGTTCAGGGTCAGTTTTCAGTTCTTGGGTAAAGGTGTATTTTTTTGGATCTGGGTCAGTTTTCAGTTTGTGGGTAAAGGGATATTTTTGGCCTTCTGGGTCAGTTTTCAGTTCTTGGGTAAAGGGGTATTTTTAGGGTTGAGGGTCAGTTTTCAGTTTGTGGGTAAAGGGGTATTTGTAGGGTTCAGGGTCAGTTTTCAGTTTGTGGGTAAAGGGGTATTTGTAGGGTTCAGGGTCAGTTTTCAGTTTGTGGGTAAAGGAGTTTTTTTAAGGTTCAGGGTCAGTTTTCAGTTCTTGGGTAAAGGTGTATTTTTTGGGATCAGGGTCAGTTTTCAGTTTGTGGGTAAAGGGATATTTTTGGCCTTCTGGGTCAGTTTTCAGTTCTTGGGTAAAGGGGTATTTTTTGGGTTGAGGGTCAGTTTTCAGTTTGTGGGTAAAGGGGTATTTGTAGGGTTCAGGGTCAGTTTTCAGTTTGTGGGTAAAGGGGTATTTGTAGGGTTCAGGGTCAGTTTTCAGTTTGTGGGTAAAGGAGTTTTTTTTAAGGTTCAGGGTCAGTTTTCAGTTCTTGGGTAAAGGTGTATTTTTTGGGATCAGGGTCAGTTTTCAGTTTGTGGGTAAAGGGATATTTATGGCCTTCTGGGTCAGTTTTCAGTTCTTGGGTAAAGGGGTATTTTTTGGGTTGAGGGTCAGTTTTCAGTTTGTGGGTAAAGGGGTATTTGTAGGGTTCAGGGTCAGTTTTCAGTTTGTGGGTAAAGGAGTTTTTTAAAGGGTCTGGGTCAGTTTTCAGTTATTGGGTAAAGGGGTATTTTTAGGGTTGAGGGTCAGTTTTCAGTTTGTGGGTAAAGGGGTATTTGTAGGGTTCAGGGTCAGTTTTCAGTTTGTGGGTAAAGGGGTATTTGTAGGGTTCAGGGTCAGTTTTCAGTTTGTGGGTAAAGGAGTTTTTTTAAGGTTCAGGGTCAGTTTTCAGTTTTTGGGTAAAGGTGTTTTTTTTGGGATCAGGGTCAGTTTTCAGTTTGTGGGTAAAGGGATATTTTTGGCCTTCTGGGTTAGTTTTCAGTTCTTGGGTAAAGGGGTATTTTTTGGGTTGAGGGTCAGTTTTCAGTTCCTGAGTAAAGGGGTATTTGTAGGGTTCTGGGTCAGTTTTAAGTTTGTGGATAAAGGGGTATTTGTAGGGTTCTGGGTCAGTTTTGGCCTTTGGGGTGAAGGGGTATTTTTAGTGTTTAGGGACAGTTTTGGGTATTTTAGAGTGCTGATGTATAGTGTAACATAAAACACTTATACATTAAATCTATTACACGAAAATACAAAATATTATAACTTTACATTATTAAGTTTTATTTTGATCAAAAAAATATATGTATTAGCATGTTTCCAGACAGTAGCTAGAGTGGAGTTGGAATTCTAATTATTAATTGGTTGGTGTCCAGCACCATCACTGATATTACCTACACTGGAGTTGGATTAATAAATAAACATTGGTCAGTCTCCACCACATTATGATATTAGCTTGAGTGTAGTAGGAATAGTAAATAATTTTTTGCTAGTGTCCTGCAGCTTCTATGATATTAGCTTGACTGGAGTAGTAATAGGACATATAAAATTGGTCAGTGTGCAGCACATTTGTATACATTTGTTCATTACTGTCTTTTAATATTAAAAATTAATGCAACATGGATGTTTTCAAAAAACTTTATTAAACAATTTTTTAATTTTTATTGTGTACTACAATACAATCACAAACAAATATAACATCACATTTTTTTGACTTTTAGTATTCACAGAATAACATCTTTACATGTATATACATGTTGTCAATATAAAAAAAACATTTGTTTACAACATTCTTTCAGTAAATTTTACATATTCCCATCAGTCACTTACAGTTTCAAGTATTTATATAGAAATACATAAAACAATGATTTGTTATACATTTCTTACATTAATATTTAATAATGTTAATATTAAATATTAATATAATAAAATATATATAATACATTTTTAATTTTAACAAGTAACATGACTATTATTACATTTGTTAGGATAAATTGAAATACAAAAAAAAAATTTTCTTGGTGTATATTTCAGAAAATGTTGTTTTTACATTAAATATATACATCGATTTGGTTGTAAAGTTTATAATTGTATAGGGAAACAATATGTTTAATTATAATATCTGGTATTGACAAAATATTAGTTAAGCAATTATATACTTTTGTTATAGTTAGAAATTATTATAAAACTTTTTGTAATAATTAATAAAAATAATAATTATTTTATTAATTATTATTATTATTAATTAATAAACATAAACATTCATTTATTATTTTCAAAAATATATACATTCACAGATAAAATAGATACTTTTTTCAGGCCATTCTTTATATAGTAAATGGTTCTAATTGTTATATTAATAACAATAAATAAGTTATATTATTTATCATTATTAATTATTATCATAAACATTTATAATGTTTAATTAAAATTAAACACAACATTATTCATATAAATATACACAATAACAAAATATTTACATCTTTTATTCAAAGTCTTACATAATTTTTTAATATTATTAATATATAATAATTATTATATATTAATTTATATTAAATATATTTATTTTTCTTAAAAAAGGAAAATTGTCATGAGTATAGTGTATTAATTTGTTACATTATACATGTGTATGTATTATATTTTTTACATATTAAATTGTTTTTTCTATTATCCTTTTACACAAATGGGTTAAGGGGACTACTTTTTTACCGCGTAAGGTTATTGCGCTCCATTCTGGACTGGAGAAGCTCGCGGTTGGGAGTTGCTTCGCGTGGAGAGAGGTAAGGTTATTTTTAACTACAAATTATAAGTAAGTGGTCATGTTTGAGGGTATAATCGAACTTTGTAGTGTTTTTTGGTGTATGTATTAATAGTTTAAGTAGCGTTTGGGTGAAAAGTCTCCGTTATAGATGTGTCGTGCTTTTTTTCCTTCAAGTCTTATTTTAAGTGTTCGGAAATGTCTTCTTACATGGTTAATGTTAATTGTTAGTATATTTACAAATGTGAAGGGGGTATTTGTGGGTGGGTTTCGTTATGTATGTTCTTTTACAGGTTTCGGTTCCTCGCATGAAAACTACATGGAAGGAAGCGTGTTTTTTAACGGAGAAACAAATGTTTAAGTTATTATACTTATATTTTGACATTTATCTCCTATTTTTCGTGTTTGCCAGGAGCGGTTTTAACACTTTTTAAACCTTTTTCGGGTTTTTTTGAGGGTTTCGATTCGGATTGATACATTGATATCCGTGACCGTTTTTTTAAAATTGTGTGTATATAACTTTAAATACTAAAGTGTCCACACTACTGTTTTCGGGATTTCCTGGAGCGTTTTTTTACGTTTTACATTTTATTTTCGGGTTTTTGAGGGTTTCCCATATTGGAATAGTAAGATATTGGATTGGATTGTATGGATTGCTTTTTCCTTAATTGTGTCTCTCATCTCCAAAAATTGTAAGTATTTATTTTACAATTTTGATTGGGTGGGAAATGTCGATTTTTAATGTTATGTGTATGTGTGAATAAATTATAAACATTGCATATTTGTTACGAATTTTTTTACATAAATTTCATAAGTTTGTCAAACAAATATGTTTTATTTATAATTCATTATATATGTTTATGACATGTAAATTTTACTATTATTGTAAGAAGACATTCGTATATTTAGTTTACATTTTTATAGTAGACTTTTTGCTATTATTGCCAGGTATTCTAATCCTCTAGTTGTAGGGTATAGTGTGACTTGACTTTGAAGTAGTCGGAACATTTGTTTTGTTTGTTTAGTGAGTTTTGGACCTATTTGTGACACTGATTGTTCCATTCTTAGTTCCTGATAGCTTTGTTCTTTTTTCAAAGCTTCTAGAAGGTTATGGAATGTGGGTTTGCCTCTGTTTGTAGTTGCTTGGAAAGCATTATGCCACCCTTCTACACTGTTGTTGGTTTTAGCCTCTTGGTTTAAAGTACTAAGATAGACATTCCACCAAGGGATTTGGAATTTGGGCTGGCGTCGATGTCCAGATCTGTGCAACCTTCCCACCCAAGTGTCTTCAAAATAGTCTAGCAATGGGGTTAGTTTATCCTCATTCCTCTTGTAATATGCGCTGTCAATTAATAAATTGTAATGTTCAGCAACATCTGTAACAGGGACGTAGGCCAGGGCTATTAACTTTTTTACTTGATAGGCAAAGGTGCTATCTGTAGAGTATAGTATACTTAAAGTAGATTTTTGGAGATGCCTCCATATACTCTGATTAAAATGATAATAGCAACCCTGGATTGCTGTGTGGGGAAATGTTCTCAAAATGCTATTAATCATAGCTAATTCGAAATCAATAATTATTTTTTCGGGAAAATAATTATTGATTTCCGTTTTGAGAACATTTAAAATTTCGGTGTACGTTGTTTGCTGTTTGTTGGGTAGCAAACAGTAAATGAAAGGTATGTTAGAATGATGGTATAAACCGTGGATGGAATACAGTTGATAAAAAGGTTTTGGGCAGGGTTTAAATGTTCCATCCATCATCCATTGGGGACACTGTTGGATTTTTCGTAAATTACTTGCAGTTGCAAACATAATTATTCTGTTTGTACTGCTTTCATTATCAAAAAGAATAAATTTATCTTTATTGTGTGTGATGGCCATTTCTGGTGAAATAATAATTTCCTCAAAACTTGTTGGGTTGGGTTGGGTTGTGCTAGTGAGTCGTTTAGTGCGTGCAATTGTGCGTTTCAGGGAGTCAATAGAGGGTAGTTGACCTGAAGCATGGGCTGGGACTTTTACCAGTTCTTCTTTAAGGATTTGTGTGGTTGGTTTGTCACTTTGTGTGCTAGCACTTTTAATACTTTCTAAAGCATCTCTAATTTCAATTTCTGTGACGTTTGGGGGATGATTGTGTTCCCTAGTAAATAGCACATTAGTTTCCTCAGTAGTGGCCCTCCCATAACATTTGTTGGAGTAATATTTGGTACACTTCCAAAAAACCTTTCTACCACTTTGTCTTTCCTGATTATACACATAACCCATGTAGCATAATAGTAATTTATTTTTCTGAGACATGACAAATTCTGCACCTTCAGTCATTTTGATTTACTTGTTCTAGGAAAGAGTAGAAAGAAACAAAATCAGAACACATTTTTTTACTTTTGTGGTGCTAACATCATTATTGATGCATTTATACTTACAGTTAATCAAAGTAGTAGTCACAGAAGCAGAAATGTCTTTTAAATGATGTTCTTGTATGTATGTCTTTATTTGCTGTTGGTATGAAAATATAGAAAAGCAACGTTAATGTTTACACATAACAAACGTATTTCCTACTCAAAAGCAGTTGTCATTTTTGCTTACTAGTGCATTTGATGTAAACATTACATATACTTACTTGTTTAAATAGTAGAATAGTAGTAATTGATGGAGTACATCAAGTTAGTACAGGTCTGATCTGTAGAGTAGATAGAAGAAATAAAAGCAAAATATTATAATTTTTATATTGAACCGTTTGGAAATGTAACAGATTTAAACGTATACTAACTTCTAAATATGTCGTTTTCTTTGTTGTAGGTAGAATAGCTGTATGATGTATTCAGAATATCTGTAGAGGAAATATAAAATAGATAACATGTTGTTAAGAACATAGTCTGTGTTATTTTCGGCAGTTTTTGAGAAATGACAAGTATACTTACATTTTTTACAAGGGTATTCTTGTATATTGGTATATTTTGTGTTGGATGTTTTCATATGATATGTAGAATAGATGTATGATGTTTTCAGAATATCTGTAGAGGCAATTCAAAATATATAACATGGTGTTAAGAATATAGTTAGCGTTTTTTGTGCCCACTTTTAGCCAAATTACAATTATACTTACATTTTTCAGAAGGGTACTCTTGTGTTTTGGTATAGTTGATGTTGGATCTTTCAAATGATCTATAGGGAAGATGTAAAAAGCAAGATATGTTGATTCGAAATGTGCATTAATGAAATTGGCTGTTTTATAACAAACACATCTATACTTACATGTGTAATTAGTGTAGTTTTATCCTTTTTGCTGTAGAAATAGGACAATTTCAGTATATCTGTAAAGATAATGTTTTAAAAAATTAAATACTCTTGTAAATTAGTGTTTAAAAACAGCAGTTGGTGTATAACAGAGAATTATTATATACTTACTATCTGATTTTGCACGTGAAGAAATATGACCATGTAATAGGAATTGTGTTGGAGTAGTTTCTATCAGAAAAGTAGGAAGAGATGAAAATAAAATAAGTGTAAGACTTAGGAGATGTAAGGAAAATAGTGCACTTCTAATTTAGTTTTCTACAAAAATGCTGTGTTACTTACTTGATTAATTAGCTAGTGAGCTGGATCTTTAAAGATGTTTATTCTGCAACAAAATCTTCAGAGTGTTGGCATCTACTTTCCAGAGAGGTAGCAGCAACAAATGGTAGAATGCATGTATCCCTTTTATAGTATATGTGTTATGTGTGCTTTGATTTGATTGGTTGTAGGATGTAAGGAAGCATTGCATAGGCTAGTTTGAATTTTTTTTAGTTAATTGGAGTGTTTGTTGATGTGAGAATGGTGGTATGTGGTGATTCCCGCATTAAAGCAGGTTCGTGTTTAAATGAAATATATTTTTATGTGAAAATAAGTAATGAAAATGTTAGTTAAATGCAAAGAATATGTAGAAAATGATAAAATGCATGTAATAGAATGTATAGCAAATGTGGATTAATAGTAATTTTATGTAAGTAACAGGTATTATATGTGAAATGTATTTTTTATAGAGAAATGACTTTTATTGATGATAAAGATGGTATTTTAGAAATGAAAGTGTACAAACATGAACTCGATATTTTTTTTTTACGATATTTTGGTAGTCTATATTTTTGTAGTCGATATTTTTGTAGTGTTAGGGCTAATTTCATGTCCAACGATATATTTGTAGTCGATATTTATTGAAGCGATATTTATGTATTCGATATAGTTAGTACTCGATATTTTTTACTCAATATTTTTGTAGTTTGTGTAATAAGTATAGAAAGTCGATATTTTTGTCGTCGATAATTTTTCAACGATATTTTGGTAAGTCGATAATGTGCCCGTCGATAATATTTCAGTGATCCGTAGGGTAAGGGTCATGGATGCAGGTCCAGGCTGCAGCTTTCCGAGGCAGAAGGCAGAAAGGGCTCGATGGCAGAAATCAGGGCCTAACTCAACAGAGCCAGGAAAACGTGAAAGTGCACCATGTAAAGACGGTGGCACGGCATACTTAGGAACGGAATTATCGACCCATTCATGGTGGATCTGAAAGATGACATGTTGACGTTGGACGCAAATGTATTTAGGTCTTCATAGCTGGTCATGGAGGGAAATTACATGTACTTGGAGCATGTACATGGAGCCGTTGGGGTCTACGTTAGGGGACACAATTGACCATAAAAATTCCAATTACCTCAGGATGGTGTCCTTTCTTGGTCTAACGTGGGAGCAGGGAGGTCCGGGTCGGGCACTTGACAACAATAGTGCGCTTGTGAAAGCCAGCTTCTAACACACACATACTTTGAAAATCCCACTTTCAAAGACCCTATTATAAACACACCCAAAACCACCTCACAACTCTTTAAAGCTCCTTCACAACACAACCAAGGAACTCTCAACATACACCTAGACACTTTCAAATTCATCTTCAGGTGGCATAAACGCATACTTTATCTTTCTTGCTAGGGGTTAGATGCTGGTGATGAAAAATATTATTAAGAAGAACAAGGGAACCCACTCGGTAAGCAAGGACCAAGGGTATTGGTAATATCAGTCAACAAAGGTCCTTGACAAGAAACAGAATGCACAGACTTAAAATAATTATAGACCACAATCTGCACTATAATACCTAAGGTGTCCAGCCGGACCCTGAATTTAATCAATGGCAAGAATAGAAAACATTTAAAAACGACATATATGTAGTGGGACACAATCCTGTATCCACAAAAAACAACAAGGCGAGACACACAGTATACAAGGGTAAGAGGTTGAACAGAAAAATATGTCACAAAATATGGGGTATATTTATGTAGGTTTTGTGTCACCCTTGCGCTATGCGTAGCGCAAAACCTAAGTAGGATTTATCAAGGCATGCCAGAAAACCTTGCATGGCCCTGAGTGGCTTGATAAATCCAGAGTAACGCAACACTGCATAAATAGCTTTATTGCATTACTCTGCCCTGGGAAGGCATTCCATGAGTGGAGTGTGAATGTTACCTAGCATCTACCCATGGATTCCAAAGCATTCCCATATTTACCAATACTGGTAGACCTGGGAATGCGTCAGGACGGTACATCTTACCAGGTGAGGCGCAATGAGGAGGAATATCTTTATTTCGCCGTCTTACTTCCTCTTTCTATGTGTGCAGCAAAAATAAAAGGAATATGCCCCAGGGGATTGATTTTGTGCAGGAAGGTGCCCCTTCCTGCACAAAAACAATCCTGCTTTCAACGCAGGCACCCTTGCACCTTGGTGCAAGGGTTCTTGCATTGCCGCTGGGCACCTATTTGTACACCAGCACTGGGAAATGGCAGGCATGTGCCACATATCATTAAGCAAGGCAGATTCCTGCCCTTTCCCTATCATGCAGTGCAGCCAGATGACTTGCTCCGCTGCGCTATTTCTGAGTAAATATGCCCCTAAGTTTATGTGCACACCGTCTGGAACAGCTGGTACAAACTAAGCATTGGCACCCACCTAAAGGCCCACAGACACCCTCAGTAACCAAGACATACATATGATTTCTAAGTCTCGATTTGGCAAAAAGGCAAAATAACGTTGTCTGGTAGGCTGGGGACATCATTACAATCTTACAACCAGCATTGTATTCATGTCACCAGAACTCATGTATGGAATTCAACTACAATCAACCATCACATTTCTTTAGGAAGCTATACATTTCCTCAGTCAATGAAACTACATGAAACACTTAAAAACTAAGCTTTGCCGCACATACATGCTTTTCCATTTACTCTAAACATCTATTATATTGGTGATGGGAATTTAACTTAAACAAAATTAAGAAAGAAACTGCATCTCCTGCTCTAATCTTGGTAAATAAGGTGTTTGTTGGTCTGACGTTTAGAGAAAAGCAGAACAGCAAGCTAAACAAATCATGCTAGAGCAGTCCTTTTCATAGCAAAAGAGACCGATACATCCAGGGCACGAGTCAGGGGTACATGCGGGTGGATGGCATCAACCCACTTTTTTCAGAGGGTAAATGCTTTCCACCCTACCAAGAATTTGTACCCCACTAAATAATGTGCTGAACTCGACCCAGTGTAATTTCCAAAGACCGGGACACTTTCAGCAGCGCCTGCACGTTGTCTGCTTTCCTTCTGGAACAAGCAACAACGTGTTGGCAGGGACAAGATGGAGCTTTCCTATGGAAGACTCCTGCTGGGCCCATAACAAAGACAGAATCTGAGGGATCATCAGGCCTCCATTTGTTTGAGTCTCGTGGCTGAGAGCCGCCAGAAGCCTCACACCTGATTCAAATGAAGCGGAGGGAAAACAAAGGCTCACACCTTGTTAGCACTTCACACATACTTAATAGAGGCAGCTTTTCACTTTGTTTAGTCCTTGTTTAGGAGATGTTCATGCATGCATTGTAAGAATATCAGATGTGTTGTTCTTTCCCAGTATTTACAACAAAACAAATTGCATTTATATAGAGCTTACTTCCCCTGAGAAGGCATTGAAATAATTTAATTAGCACTATTTTTTCTTGTATAGCCCCACTTATTCTAATGTAAGGTGTCAGAGTGCTTTACATCAACACATGCATAGTACATGTACAATAAACTATATACGTTTGCAAATGAATGTACAGGATGAGTTACATAAAACTGGGGGATCACTGACAGAATATCGAGGAGCAAAATATCGACCTGCCCAAATATCAAGGACAAAACGTCGAATACCCAAATATTGAATTCCTATCTACAAACAGGTAAGTACAAACATATCGAATCCAAAATATCGTTGTAAAAAATATAGTTAGTCAAAATATCGAATTTTTTAAAATGTCTTAAAAGTAATATAAAATTAATGAAATAATAAATATAATTAACTAAAACATACTTACAAATACTCAAAAAACCTTAAAATGAATAAATAATGAATGTAAGTAAAAAAAAATGAACATACATTTTTGTTTTTTAATACATATATAAATATATATATTAACGTAATAATAATAAAAAATGTTCAATATTTTTTAGCGTAGGATAGCGGGAGGGTAACATTTAGTATTACCACTCCAGTGAGTGCAACAGTAGGGAAAGCGATGGATAGCGGGAGGGTAAAAATTACTTTTCTCACTCCATGGAGTGCAACAGTAGAGAAAGCGTTGATTGCGTAGGGGTAAAAATTACTATTCCCACTCCAGAGAGTCCAACGGTCGGGAAAGCGTTGGATAGCGGGAGGGTAAAAACGACTATTTCCATTCCAGTGAGTGCAACAGTAGGGAAAGCGTTGGATAGCTAAGGGGTAAATATTACTATTCCCTCTCCAGAGAGTGCAAAAGTAGGGAAAGCGTTGGATAGCGTAGGGGTAAAATTTACTATTCCCACTCCAGTGAGTGCAAGAGTAGGGAAAGCGTTGGATGGCGTAGGGGTAAAAATTACTATTCCCACTCGAGAGAGTGCAACAGTAGGGAAAGCGTTGGATAGCGGGAAGGTAAACATGACTAGTCCCACTCCAGTGAGTGCAACAGTAGGGAAAGCGTTAGATAGTGTAGGGTAAAAATGATTATTCTCACTCCAGTGAGTGCAGCAGTAGTGAAAGTAATGATTTAATATTTTAATTCACTGAAAAAACTATAGGTTTTACAGACGTTATAGTTAGGAATTCACATTTGAAAAACCTTTGAGATCACTAAAAAAACATACGTTTCAGGGATGTTATAGTTAGATGGATATTTTATTCATATAAAACCAGATAAATGTGCTTGTTATAGTAAGTTGAGCTAACTATAACCCGCGCGCCCGCTATGCACTGCTGATGATTTCACATATTACATCACTCATGACATGGTCAGTGACATCACTAATGACTTCACTGATGACATCACTGATTACATCATCTGTGAATGTATTCTTCTGTAAACTTTAAATATTTTTCATATATATCTATACAAGTGCCTGAAGGGATTATTTAGTAGGTGCGTGACTGACTGTATAAGTTAGTGACTGAACGTGTCTTACAGAATGCATGGGTTAGTGACTAAACTGTGTGAAAGTCTCTATTAGTCTGAATAGCTACCTGAGTGTCTATATGGGTTATTGATTTGTTGTCTGATTATTTGTATGGGTCCCTGAGTGTCTGTGTGGCTGGGTGAGGGGCTTTATGAGTCTGTGCAAAGATGTCAGAGTGGGTGATCCACTGGTTGTATGGATTCAATGTGCATCTGGTAAGGGCTGTATAGGTGAGTTAGTGTGTGAATGGGTGTGATGATGAGTCTTAGTGGTATATCTGAGACTACATATGTTTTAAGGCACTATATGTGAGTGTTCAAGTATATAAATGACTATACGTGAGAGTAAGTTATTTCAAGAGTGGGTGTATAAATAAGTGTCTGCTTCTATCAGTGATTGTATAAGACAGTGGTATGTCTATAAATAACAAAGTTGGTGTGTATAACTGTATACATGAGTAAATGGGAAAGTGATTGATTATTTGCATTACTGACTAGGTGTGTGAGTAACTCTATGGATGAGTGGTGGAGTGTGACTGCATATATAGATGCATGACTAGATATTACAGTCCTGTATTGATGAGTAACTACATGTATAAGTGACTGGATGCGTGTGTAGGCCTAGGACATAGTGAGTGGTATGTACGTAGTATGTGGCATTCTTGTGTGTATAGTTTCAAAAATAGTAGTCTGCATTTTAGAATTGGTGTATCAGAGTTTATATTAGGGTATCAGTATGTGCATCAGATTATCACGTAGATGATGTCATGAGTGATGACATATGAGATGACATCAGTGATGTCATCAGTGATGTTACTGACCATGTCATGAGTGTTGTAATATGTGACATCTTCAGCAGTGCATTGCGAGCGCGTGAGTTATAGTTAGATCAATTAACTATAACAGGCGAATTTCTCGGGTTTTATATGAAACAAATGTCCAACTAACTATAACGCCCCTGAAACCTATTTTTTTTGTGAATTTCAAAGGTTTTTTAAATGCTAATTCCTAACTATAAAGTCTGTAAAACCTATGGTTTTTCAGTGAATTTCAAAGGTTTTTAAAATGTAATTTCATATGTTAATATTAATAAAACCTATATTTCTTCTATTTTTTTGTAATATTTTGGAACTCTATTATCCTTCTTTTTCTTAACTTTAAACATTATGTAATGTTTTACATCTTCCCCCAAAAGTATGTATATCTTTTTTTTTTCTTGAGAAAACTGCAGACCCATACCGGTAGTGTACCAAGCTCCATCATCACGCGAATCCTATCGGCTATATTGCTAAACTCGTAAATGATGCGCATTTCGTGTCCGAGGTGTTCATGGCACCACGTCCAGAATAACATCATTTACGTATGAGGTCGCACCAGCTGCTACTTTGGTATGCAAGGGGTGCGCAATACCAAGCCGCGTGTTACGTCATGTACGTATGGGGTCGCACCTGCTGCGCATTGCATCTGTGACTAGTGCACACTGCCAGGCCCTGTGTTACGTCATAGACGTATGGTGTCGCACTGGGTACCTTCAGCTTAGAGAGCTTTTTTGAAAAGATTTTTTGCTGTGTACACATATCTTATACTACACACAACATGCAACGATCGTCTTGATCAATATTCATGGTCTGTACATTAGCCTTCCACGTGTGCTGGCCATGCATCTGAAACATTACAACAACGAAAAATTTATGTTACACAATGCTCCTGGTGTGTGTGCACATTATTGTGCTGCCTTTCGGCTTGGGTGTTGATGGCTCAAAGGGGTATCATCAGCCACGGGCAGAGTACACATTATAGATCTCATGTGACAAACACTAAAGATTAATGTGTACATTTGTGTTGCTGTATGCTCTGTTGTCTTGCTTTACCAGATTAGTAGTGTGTCATGACCGCCTGGACCTGCTCCAATACGGTCGCCCCCCCCCCCTCGCTCCCTGACTACAGTTGGTGAACATCATTGTGTCAGAAACGCTTTGCTGTAACTGGTATTGCATTCGTGAACATCATTGTGGCTGAAGCGCTTTGCTGTAACTGGGATTGCATTCGTGAACATCACTGTGGCTGAAGCGCTTTGCTGTAACTGGTATCGTTGCCTCATTCATTGTTTCAATTTGCTCTCATCCGGACTTAGACCTGTATTAGCGCGCTGTTTACATTTGCTGCATTAACTCTGTTTAGGTGAAGTGTTCTTGCCTGTGCCCGGTTTCACTTTCCATCCTGCCCACCATCTTGTTGTTGTGCTTTCCTTCGGCCCGCCTCTCCTCCCCGCTACCGCCTCCCAGCTGCCCCTCCCACCCACGAATAGAGGGCTCACCACCTCCACAGCTCATCTGTGACCGCCTGGACCTGCTCCAATATGGTCGCCCCCCCCTCGCTCCCTGACTCCAGTTGGTGAACATCATTGTGTCGGAAACGCTTTGCTGTAACTGGTATTGCATTCGTGAACATCATTGTGGCTGAAGCGCTTTGCTGTAACTGGGATTGCATTCGTGAACATCACTGTGGCTGAAGCGCTTTGCTGTAACTGGTATCGTTGCCTCATTCATTGTTTCAATTTGCTCTCATCCGGACTTAGACCTGTATTAGCGCGCTGTTTACATTTGCTGCATTACTCTGTTTAGGTGAAGTGTTCTTGCCTGTGCCCGGTTTCACTTTCCATCCTGCCCACCATCTTGTTGTTGTGCTTTCCCTCGGCCCGCCTCTCCTCCCCGCTACCGCCTCCCAGCTGCCCCTCCCACCCACGAATAGAGGGCTCACCACCTCCACAGCTCATCTGTGACCGCCTGGACCTGCTCCAATACGGTCGCTCCCCCCCCCCTCGCTCCCTAACTCCAGTTGGTGAACATCATTGTGTCGGAAATAATTTGCTGTAACTGGTATTGCATTCGTGAACATCATTATGGCTGAAGCGCTTTGCTGTAACTGGGATTGCATTCGTGAACATCACTCTGGCTGAAGCGCTTTGCTGTAACTGGTATCGTTGCCTCATTCATTGTTTCAATTTGCTCTCATCCGGACTTAGACCTGTATTAGCGTGCTGTTTACATTTGCTGCATTAACTCTGTTTAGGTGAAGTGTTCTTGCCTGTGCCCGGTTTCACTCTCCATCCTGCCCACCATCTTGTTGTTGTGCTTTCCCTCGGCCCGCCTCTCCTCCCCGCTACCGCCTCCCAGCTGCCCCTCCCACCCACAAATAGAGGGCTCACCACCTCCACAGCTCATCTGTGACCGCCTGGACCTGCTCCAATACGGTCGCCCCCCCCTCGCTCCCTGACTCCAGTTGGTGAACATCATTGTGTCGGAAACGCTTTGCTGTAACTGGTATTGCATTCGTGAACATCATTGTGGCTGAAGCGCTTTGCTGTAACTGGGATTGCATTCGTGAACATCACTGTGGCTGAAGCGCTTTGCTGTACCTGGTATCGTTGCCTCATTCATTGTTTCAATTTGCTCTCATCCGGACTTAGACCTGTATTAGCGCGCTGTTTACATTTGCTGCATTAACTCTGTTTAGGTGAAGTGTTCGTGGCTGTACCCGGTTTCACTCTCCATCCTGCCCACCATCTTGTTGTTGTGCTTTCCCTCAGCCCGCCTCTCCTCCCCGCTACCGCCTCCCAGCTGCATCTCCCACGCTCCGCCCCCTACACTCTCCATTTAAGACGGATGACTCAACGTGCAGCGTCCACGCGCAGCGGTCGCGCCGAAGGTGCACCAAAGGTAAGCCCGTCTACGCCCGTCCGCGCCTGGACCGCGCCCAGCGCCAGATCCCCTGGTCCCCACCGTACCCAGCCCACTAGATTCACCTATGATGCCGCTACTCTTCTTGCGCTCAACCCCGGATGCACTCCACAATGCTGCGAAGCCACCCCAGGACGTACCCACAGCCCATTCGCCTGCCTCTCCTGCAAGTTCAACTGTTCCAGGACCCTCACCAAACCCACTTCCTCCATACACAGCCCCGACTCTAACCGCCTGAAGTGCATCCTGGTCAACACCCGCTCGATACACAGACACGCAACGGAACTCTGGGACCTTCTCGACACTGTGTCACCGTACATCGCCTTCCTTACAGAAACATGGATGAACACATCATCAGCACCCGACATTGCCATAGCCATACCGGACGCTTACAAGATTACCCGCAAAGACCGTTCCAACCAAACAGGAGGAGGCATCGCCATCATCCATAAGAACACCATCAAAATCACGACCAGCTCCGATGATAATCTTACAACCGCCGAACATCTCCACTTCCAGATCCACACCGACCCTAGGACCACACTTAGAGGCCCCCTCATCTACAGGCCTCCAGGCACCCGCACTCAATTCAGCGATGACATCACAGACTTCATCAGCCCACATGCCCTCGCCTCCGAGAACTACATTCTTCTAGGAGACTTCAATTACCACCTTGAAAACAAACACGACAGCAACACCACCACCCTTCTGGACAACCTGGCCAATCTCAGACTCAAACAACTTGTTAACAACCCCACCCATGTAGCCGGACACACGCTCGACCCTATCTTCACCTCCAGCAAGCACATCTCCTTCGATCGCACCACAGCCCTCCACTGGACGGACCACAGCTGTGTTCACTTCAGCTACAAAACCACCATGACCCACAACCGTCCACAACCTATCCCTCGGAGAAACTGGAACAAAATCACTTCCAACCAACTCCTCACATCTCTCAACCAAAACCCTCCCACCCTCTCATTGGACCCAAACCAAGCAGCCACCAATCTCAAGCAATGGATCACCCACAGTGCTGACGAATTAGCACCCCTGAAAAAGCACCAGATCAAATCAGCCAGCAAAAAAGCTCCCTGGTTCAATGATGACCTTAAAAAATCCAAGAAGTTATGCCGCACCCTGGAGAAAACATGGAGAAAAAACCCAACCACAGACAACATGTCCACCCTCAAGGCAGCCACCCGCAAACACCACCAACTGATTCGTTCCGCCAAGAAATCAGCATTCAAGGATCGTCTCGACAACAACACTCACAACACCAATGAACTTTTCAACATTGTCAAAGAATTCACCAACCCCACCGCAGCATCCAACGACATCACTCCCTCCCAAGACCTCTGCGATGCGCTATCCTCCTTCTTCTACAACAAAATTGCCGACATCCACAACAGCTTCAAGAACACTCCCAACGTTCAACCCTCCCCACCCCCCTCAGATCCTACTCCGCCAACTAACATCCTTAGCGCCTGGAACCCAATCACCACTGAAGACACCATCTGCCTAATGAACTCTATCCACTCTGGCTCCCCAACCGACCCCTGCCCCCACCACATCTTCAACAAAGCAGACTCCATCATCGCACCCCATCTCTGTGATATCATCAACTGCTCGTTCAACTCTGCCATCTTTCCAGAAAGCTGGAAACACGCCGAACTCAGCGCCCTTTTAAAGAAACCCACAGCAGACCCCTCTGAACTGAAAAACTACCGACCCATATCCCTTCTCCCATTTCCGGCCAAAGTCATCGTGAAAGCCATCAACAACCAGCTCGCCGCCTTCCTTGAATCCAACAACTCCCTTGATCCTTCTCAATCCGGTTTTCGAGCCTAACACAGCACCGAAACTGCCCTCTTTGCAGCCACTGACGACAACCGAACACTACTGGACAATGGTGAAACAGTGGCCCTCATTCTACTTGGCCTCTCCGCCGCTTTCGACACAGTCTGCCACAGTACCCTTATACAACGCCTCAGCAACATCGGAATACAAGGAAAAGCCTTGGATTGGATCATCTCGTTCCTCGCTGGGAGAACTCAAAGAGTCCGACTTCCCCCATTCAACTCTGAGGCCACTGAAGTCATCTACGGTGTACCACAAGGATCTTCACTCAGTCCCACCCTCTTCAACGTCTACATGAGTCCACTTGCCTCCATCGCACGTCAACACAACCTCAACATCATCTCTTACGCCGACGACACCCAGTTAATCCTTTCCCTCACCAAAGACCCTAACACCGCCAAAACCAATCTTCACGAAGGCATGAAAGAAGTAGCCGAATGGATGAAACACAGCCGCCTAAAACTCAACTCAGACAAAACGGAAGTGCTCATCCTAGGATCTTCCCCCTCTGCTTGGGACGACTCTTGGTGGCCTTCCGCTCTGGGCACAGCACCCACACCCACAGACCATGCACGCAACCTTGGCTTCATCCTAGACTCCTCTCTCTCAATGTCCAGACAAGTCAATGCAGTCTCATCCTCTTGCTTCAATGTACTTCGCATTCTCAAAAAGATCTTCCGTTGGATCCCCCTCGAGACAAGAAAGACTGTCACCCACGCACTGGTCACGAGTCGACTGGATTATGGTAACACACTATACGCCCCAATCACAGCTAAATTACAGAAAAAACTCCAACGCATCCAGAACGCAGCAGCGAGACTCATATTAGACCTCCCTCGCCAAGATCACATCACCGAACACCTAAGAGACCTCCACTGGCTTCCCATCAACAAAACAATTACATTCCGCCTTCTCACCCATGCACACAAGGCCCTCGACAATCTAGGACCCGAATGCCTCAACACTCGCCTGTCCTTCCACAAACCCACCTGCCAACTAAGATCGTCCAATCAAGCCCTTGCCGCTGTCCCGCGCATCCGAAAATCCACCATGGGCGGCAGATCCTTCTCCTTCCTTGCCGCCAAGACCTGGAACTCACTCCCCACTCACCTCCGCCTTACTCAAAACCACATCTCCTTCAGAAAAGATCTCAAAACCTGGCTATTCGACAAATAATGAACCCCTTCCCCAAGCGCCTAGAGACCCTCTGGGTGAGCAGTGCGCTATACAAATGCCCGAACTTGAACTTGAACTTGTCATATGGGAGACTTTCAGATTCACATTTGACATGAATTGCGTGACTGTAATGAGCGTTACCACTCTGGATGACGAAGCCTCACTGTTGATCCTCCCTCCACCTGAGCACATTGACATCTGTGCTCTTCGCGATAGCAACACTTTCAATAATACCGCACACCATTTACATGCGTTGTCGGCGCATATCCACAAGCTTGACAATGACATGTGATGTTGTCCATTCAATATTTTCGAACAGCATCTCATTAGCTATAGTTGCCGCCCTCCCGGTACATGCTACATTAATGTAAATTGCGCATTCCGCAACATCAAAACAGAAACACACAGAAGTACACTTCCTGGCCAGTCAAGAAATGAACAATGCCCAGGTCCCCGGAACAATTATTCACATTCCTAAGCTGGCCTGTCATACGCAAGCCCAGTCCACTTTGCGTACGTACAAATGGGATAATGACGATGCCAGATGTCCGAGTTCTTCCACACTGCCTCAGGTGATATGGCTGCATCCACCTTGCATATCACAATGCACAAAAAAAAGGATCCATGAGGTGTACACCTTCCTGCAATCAACACTGCACATGAATTGTGAACACTGCTGCCCGTTGTGTTTGGACACACAACAATGACAGCAGGTGAGCAGTGCGGCCTGGGTGCACAGGGGCTGCAATTGAGCGCGCTGCTGCAGGAGGGGTGGGTTGCATCAGCCTGAGTGCACAGGCACGAACAAGCGATGTTGCGGTGCGTAATGATGTGATCTCTGATCTCATTCAGTCACATGTCTGTCTCATTTTAAGGACCTGCTGGACCATACTGTAGGCCTGAGCAACGGGCAGCGCTGCCCTACAGACACATGGCGTTGGCTTTTGGGGCACTGTAGTGGGCTGATTACTGAGTGTATATGCACACAGGCTTGCACCACTGAATTACAGGCACACATTATGCTTCTAGCATGCGCTCTGTTCCTTTGTATGTGAACATTGGCATAACATAATAATATTTAATCTTCTGTTATCTCGTGCACTCCATCTCCTCTTTGAACCTTGATTACCACAGTTGGTAGATCGTACATCAAGAAGGAAGGATGCACTCAACTGGTGTTCTCTATTAAGCTTGAAATAAACCTTTATTTGCCTTCAGACGTTTCCCCCATTATATTATTATTATTTCTCCCTTTTCAGACACTGAATCGTTTGCACCAAAATGGGCGGAGCGGGTGCTCACCCCGTGATGATGCCCTGAGCATTCTGACACCTTCCATCGTGGTATCAAGACACTGTCCCCGACCGGAGACATGCTTTGCCACCCTAGAGAGGCACCCCGGAGTCAGAGCTTGCACTGGCATGTCATGGAGGCAGGTGAGTAGTGAAGCCTCGGTGCAGAGGAGCTGTAATTGAGCACAGTGTGAGGGGAGGGGCTGGGGTGCAGCAGCCTGGGTGCACAGCTGCAGGCAAGCGATGTTGCCGTGGATAATAATGTAATCTCTGGCCTCATTCATATCTGTTTCATTTTAAGGATTTGCTAAACCGCACTCCTTCTCGTGGACCCCAGCATCCTAGACACACTTGTGACGGGAGGTAAACAGTGAGGGCTGAGTCCAGTGGGCCTACGCTCTGTCTCCTCCTCCCTCTGTTCTTTCGACTCTCCCTCACCTTCTCCCTTCCACCCACTCACTCTCTGTCCCATTCTCACTGTCTTCATTTCATTCTCACTACCTTTCGTTTTCTCTTCGACGTGGCACATATACTTGTGTTTCTTTTTTGTCTTGCAGGTTTTGTACGCTGCTTCCGTAGGAGTCCCACCCACTTATTTCATGTTATACTGTTTGTTCTGATAAACTTGCGTTTCCATTTATTTGTGTTGTTTTAATAAAGGTTATTTTTTTACCAATAAATAAGTGAGTGTATAGTGCTTCTTTTTCTGACAACACTTGTCTGTAGTTTATTGTGAAAATCGTCTGTTTATAGGAGAATTTTACAGAAATGAAGCCTGGGGAAATCTACAACTGCAAGGGTTCTATGAGTGTATCACTTTATAACACCATGAGTACTGCCCGTGTGATTACAGAACCAATAAGGCACTGCCTAGGACCAGCGAGGCTTCAGGGACTGGTGAGGCCCACCCTGCATATTTAAGTAAAACCCCGGAGGGTGGCAATCCCCGGACTTCAGTTGGCCTTGAAGCCCACCGAACAATTAGTAAACGATAACTGGGGACGTGGCGATCCCCTAGGCTGCAAAACGTCTCTGTGCCCTCCTGCGCCTAATTTACATGTGAGATTTAGGTTCCCAGTGCTGCAGAGACCCCACAATATAATATTGGGATTGGCCCTGGAAAATTACCCACCAGGGGGACCATTTAAATGAACAGGTGAGACCCCGCTTAATTTTTTCTCTCTATTTTTACCATCCAGATCCGCTCTATTAAAGCGATACAATGTTTTCCTCCTATCACTTCAATGAGGCAAACAAAGATTTGCTATCACAGGGTGGAAGCCATGTACCCTCCCTCTAATATCAAACATAAATGTCCCACGGATGCACACCCCGGGACATTGTATGAGCTGCGCCAGGTAGGTGACGCTCCCTAGGACCATGATGCATTGGTTACTGCATAACTCCAGAATTAGTATATAGGCATACTAACACTACTTGCACCGGTGTAGTACAGTGACCAGAGTGTACTAAAAAGGCAGAGGAAGCCCAAAATCTAAAAATATAAATCCTACTAGAGTTCAGATGACATAGTTCAATGAGCTGACGACCCTGGGATGAGTAGAAACAGCTTCACGCAGAAAACGGGTCTTCAGCGCAATGCAAGCGAGCTCTAAATATTGGTGAGTGCTGCCTTGTTTTTACCTTCTCCTGCTCCTCACCAACGTTATGTACTGAAGAGGCAAAAAGCAGTGAATCCTATAAGTTTATTTATTGCAGGAAAACAAGACAGCTTAAACAGCCACCAACAGGAGCAGACAGCAAGGCAACCGTCTTCTCCAGCACCATTTACAAACTCCCCAAATTTCCCCGCATGACAGGCCTACATTCTAACATTACATACTAACATTTTACTATGACTTACATTAGAATACTGCACAGAGCACATGACTTTACAGCAATGAGCTCATGGTTTCATCCTTGAGTCTTGAGATCAATGGGGGTGAGTAGTTCACTTCCCACTCCCTGTATTGTATAAACGCAAACTAACACTACTTATGCAAGTATGCTACACCACCCAGAGCACATCACTTTACACCAATATGTTCACGGTTTAGGCTCATCGATTAATCCCTGAGTCTTCTGACCAGTAGGGGTGAGTAGTTCGCTTCCCACTCTCTCTATAGTATAAACGCATACTAACAATACATACACAGTTATACTACAGTGGCCAGTATGCGACACCGACCAGAGCCCATCACTTTACAGCAATCAGCTCAGTTTGAACCCTGAGCCTTCACACCGGTAGGCGTGAGTACTTCATTTCCTTTATAGTATAAACACACAGTAGCGGTCAGTAGTTCGCTTCCCACTCCCTGTATGGCAGAGTTCTTCTAACTGTGGGGCGCGCACTGTGGGACACCATACTAGGGAGGACGCGCACTCCTCTCGAATTTCACCTTTGTTCCCTGTTGCAAGTCGAGGGAAGAGGAAGGGGAAATTGAGTGGGCACGAAGTGCCCTTGCTTTTATTATGTTTACCCTCCCAGGAGGGGGTTATTTCATTCAGCTTCAGCGAGGAGGCAGGAAGTCTCCTCCGCTAAACCGAAGGTAAACTGCCTCTTGATGACATTTAATTTAGGAAATGAGGTCTGGGATGGTTTCTGCTGATATTCGCAGAAGCCATGGTGACGCGGGAGGCGCTGCTTCAGGTGTCTGAGCCCAAATGCAAATTATGCTTCATAAAAAAATTAGAACAGCGTCAACTGCAAACAGGAAGCACTTAAAGTTGACACGGAGCACGGGCCCCCTTTTGAGATGAAGTGAAGCCATACCAAGAGCACATTATCGTAAAGAACAAAATCATCCAGAAATTGGGCAAAGTCACAACATTCAGACCATGAAACAGGACATATTGTTGCAGCCTCATTTTGACACCTTTAAAGCAATTGATTTGCGGTGCTTGCCAATGGTCCCTTAACCCACATTCAAGTCAAGTCAAGTCAAAGTTGCTTTATTCGAGGTTCACTCATAAAAGCACTTACAATCTCTAATATAAAAACTTTTTTTAAAAACATTTTAGTTAAAAGTAAGACTTGATTAACAAAAACATTGTTTAAAAACGTAGATATCCTTAAGTAATAAAAATTTACAGATAAAAATTTTACAGGTAAAAAAGCAGACATACTTATAATACAATAAAAAAGACAACCAGCTGCCTAGAGACCTCTGTCTGATAGACCATGCCCATCCAAGAAATTTGGCGGTAGCTATTACTAAAGGCAGTAAAGTGCTAGTGCGTATGATTCTTAAAGCTACAACACTGCTAGTGGTACCTAAGTTCTTACACATTGGTGTTAGCCAAATGCGCCTGGGTTCTGCATAGGTCATGCAAGCAAATAGAAAGTGGCCAATTGTTTCCTTGTGAGCTCCACAAGCTGTACAGTTGCTGATAGATGAACCTCCCCACCTGCCTGTCAGAGATCTAAGGGGAAGGGCACCTGCTCTAATTTGTAAAAGGAGCTTCCTTACCCATGGTGTGGTTATAGCGTCCCAGTAAAGGTCTAGGCTGGGATTCAGCTTTGCTTTTAGTAATCCTCCAGCCATAGACGCTTCACTAGTATCACTCCAGTGCCGAGCGGTCACCTTCTCCCAGTAGATTTCTTTTAGGACTTTTTTAGTTGGGAATGAGGTTCCCACTGGGTTTTCCCAAAGCATTCGAAGACCGAGATCACCCAGCATTGCACTAAGTACATTCAACCAGCCAATTTTGGGGAACACATCCGCTTTAATGATATCTAGAAACCCCCTCAGCATAGTGTAAAAGCTCAGGTAAAGTCCAGAGCCTCTGCCAATATAAAATTGGATGAAGCCTGGCCAAATCTACAACAGACTTCCAGCCCAGATCGTACCTAAGTGGCAGCAATGGAGTACTTTTAGGGAGGCCAGTAATAGTCCGGAAGAACTTATTTTCCGATGTTTGGAGTGACTGGAACTTCTCAAAACCCCACAGCTCAGCACCGTAAAGTGCAGAGCCGAGGACTTTGGCCTCGTACACCTGCAGTGCTGGTTTTATTGGTTTGGTCATAGATTTTCTATGCTCTGAACCACGAACACAAGCCAATTGTCTGTGCCTTAGTACTGCGTTATCTATATGCTGGGACCATCTAAGATCATTTGATACATGGATACCCAGATACGTAAAGGCATTAACTACCTCTAGAGGGCGATCATTCACAACTAGTTTAGATCTAAAACTTCAGTGGGGATTAAAAACCATGAGCTTAGTTTTGGCCATATTAACTTCTAAGCCATGCTCCCCACAGAATTGGTCAAAAATGGATAGTGCACGCTGTAGACCACTCGGAGTCTTTGATAAAATCAGAGTGTGGTCTGCAAACATATAAATCGGTATCTTGGTACCAGCTAATGAAGGAGCATCCACATTTGCAGACAACATACCAGCCACGACACCATTAATGTACAAAGTGAAGAGCGTGGGAGCCATCAAACACCCTTGCCGAACTCCCCGCTCCACCGGGAAGTCTGCGGTGACCATTCCCTGCCCCCCCTCACTGGATCTTAGCAAAATTTGCTTCGTGTACCCTCATTAACATTGACAATAGTTCTTCTGGTAGGCCCAAGTTCTTCAATACCAACCACAGCTTGGACCTAGGGACTAGGTCAAAGGCAGCCGGCAAATCGACAAAAGCCACATACAGGCTGCACCTGCCCAGCCACACAGTCCTCCACTGCAATAAAGTAAAATGGAAGACCTGGTCCACCGTACTGGTAGATTTTCGAAACCCCGCTTAGATTGGAGACAAAGCGTTATTCTCCTCTGCCCAGTCCAGGAGCCTATTGACAACCATCCTCCCAACCACCTTTTGGATGGTGTCAATTAGGCTTATGGGCCTATAGTTCCCTGGTTGGGATCGATCTCCTTTCTTAAATACAGGTATTATGACTGCACCTTGCCAAGATGTCGGTATAGGTGCGCCCTGTGCAACTGCATTGGCAAGAAGAAAGATGTACTTACTCCAGCGCTCTTTATCATTAATAAAGACGTCCGCCGGCACCCCGTCTAAGCCTGGGGCTCTACCACTAGTCACTGTACTAAGGGCCGTCATTACTTCATTGCTGCTGAAAGAGTTTTCTTTATAATAAGCAGGCCTAAAGCCAACTATCAGGTTGGCAGGCTGTGTTTCAGCATACTGGGGCTTAAAATAGTTGACCCAGTCCTCCTCAGGTACGTTGTTATTAGGAGGGTCGGATACTCCCCCCTACCCCACTTTACTATATTCCAAAAGTGCCTAGAGTCTTTTCTTTCACTAGCATCCTTTAACTCTTGCCAGTAGAGCTCGTCCCACAGTTTCTTAGCGTTAGATATACTTTCCTTATACTCTTTTCTGGCGATACGAATAGTCGTCAATTCTCTCCCCTTGATCGCAGTGCCTAAAGCTAATCGGGCATTCCTGCACTGAGTATTATACCACTTTGCCGGCTTAAGGATTGCCCTTCTACTCCTCTTTGCAGATTTCAAAAAATTATTCCTGATGACAGAGAAGAGGTTATCATGGATTTTGGTTACATTGTTCATTCCTGGTTCGGTTTGGTTAGCTTGCTCGATAGCAATTATGGCGTTATCCACCTCAGCGTTAATATTATCCATGGCCTGTTGGTTGGTCACAACATATGCCCATTTTAACCTACGCATATAATTTGTAGGGACAATCATAGGGGCGCTATCCACCTCAAGAATCGTGGTCACATTGTCAGATATCCACCATTTGTGCTCTACGCACAGCAGATTGTGGTCACTTTCAGACCTCCATTTGACTTCCATGTCACAAACTAGGTTCCAGAGTTTCATGCTACACAAAACATAGTCAATTATGTTCCTATGACACCCATTATCGAAAGTGCATGCCCCTGTTTTGTCGCTCATGGTCCTCCCATTTAGTGCCCTTAGACCCCTTTCGTAGCATATAGCATTTAAACAGATACCATCCTCGGACCAACGAGTAACAGGATTCAAATCTAATTTGGGGACTCCCCATTGCCTGTCCTCTTCATCCCCAGCAATATCATCATAAATGGCCAGAGGTTCGAAACTTCAGTTCAAATCACCAGCTATAACAATATTGTTGTCCAGAGAGTGGGTTTCAAGGAGGGAACCCAAAGCCTTTAAAACTTCTGACCTCCCACCCTTGTTACCCCTGGCATAGACGTTGTAGATGTCAAGCCATCCCAGAGGGCCCAGGTCCACTCTAATAAGCTGGATGTCTTTACTTCCAATATCTACCACCTTGACAATGAGCGACAAGCTCTGCCGGACCCAAATGGTCAAGCCACCCATTGGGCTCCCCTTGGGACCCTTTGTTGCTGGAACAGAATAATTCAAATATCCCTGAGCAAAAGAAGGTTCACACAGCCAGGTCTCCTGGAAAATACACACATCAAAGCTATTTACAAAATGTAGCCAATCCTGGGATTCCTGCTTGAAACGCATCCCAGCAATATTCCATGAGACTAGCTTGCCCACACCATCCCTAATGCTATCAATTGTTCTTGGGGGAGTGGCTGCAGGGGGAGTAGTAAGAACAATGATGTTAGAGATAGCTGCAACGGAGTTGTTATTACCATTCACCAAGTTAACCCGAGGTAAAGAATAAACAGGCAAGCTGTTGATGCCATCCTGGAAGGGATAGCTAGGTGAATTACCACCCAGTCAATCGCAGTCGTTGAGGCCCGAAAGAGCATTAAATCTGTTTGTGACCTCAACATCTGAGATGTCTCCTGGGCCGCCTCTCATCCGGGCACCTTTGGATTTCATAGGTATTATGTTCCCCCCTCCTGGTCCCCTGGGATAATATGGATTATTAACAGGCATCCTGTTCATGTGGTTCAGGTTGCTGGGAGTGCCCTGATATCCTGGTCTGTAGAAGAACCCGAGGGGCACTATTTCAATGCCCTGCCCCCACATCAAGGTACTTCGCTCTACATCCCGGAGGATCCTAGCTACTGGTGTCGGGCTGTTAAAGTTTATGACTATACAGTCACCTTCTCTAGTCTTCCTAGAGTGTCCCAGCCATGCAACTCGGCCACAATTATATTACATGCTACCATATGGCCAACTGCATTGTTTCTGGAAAGCCAGTATGTGACATTATTTTTCAGTTGGGAAAAGTCCTCTCTTTCTCCTTGGCGGAGAGGGGGGACATTGCCCAAGATTATCACAGGAGGAGTACTTTGTGGGGTTAAATCTAGTGTGGATCGGTTACCTATACCCTGGACCGGCTTTATGGAGTGAATAGTTCCAGTCGCCAGTAAGGCTGATTGTATGCCATCCTCCTGATGTATCTGCTGAACCCCCACGCGGCACTGGCTTCCCTCAATGCCCAGGGCTCTATCCTTTGTATCTGTTAATCTATTATCACTATTAGTCAGGGTCCCTTTGGCTGTTGGGAATGCAGGCTCACATACAATTGATGCAGGGGGATTGTTAATATCTAACCGTTCACTTGCGTGTGTAGTATGTACTCCCGCCTTCTTCTTATCTGTTACAGAATGTAACAATTTAGTGTTGTCAATGGTGGCCTGTTGGAGCTTACCTAAGTTATCATTAATTATTTTCAGTCTCTCAATAAGAGGGAGTATTAGGTATTTAATTATCTGTTCTACCTGCCCTATCAGTGCACCATCTCCTTGTTCAGCCGTTGTAGGTCTTTTCATTGGGTGTGATTGGCCATTTTTTAACAGATGGGGTATACTCTTATTATTCTGTGTGGGAGTATCAGCCTGTATATGGTTCTGTACACCCAGAGGTTTGGCCCCTTTGTTCACTAGTTTGGGGATCTTTGCTCGTTTACCTTTCTGTCCTCCCCCCTCGCTTTCTTTTTCCTGTGGGTATATTACTTGAGGATGTCGGATCAACTATATGACAAGCGGGTTTAATCGAGGGGGGTATCTTGAAAGGCACATTCTCCTCCTGAATAGCGCTACCTATCTGTGTGTTCTGTGTGCTATTCCCCAGGAAAATGTTGCTAAGTGAATCTGACCCTATACTAATCTCTGGCAATCCTAAATCACTTAGGCGTTGACTTAGACGATTCTAAGGGGTTGTACAGAGCTGAATTAATCCCAGGAGAGGACCGTTTGGAGAATTTTTCAGATGAGAGTCTTTTTTCGACATCCACTGTCTCTTGGTCCAGGGCGGCTGAGACCCGAGTGATATATTTGTCTAGTGTTCCCATAAGACTTCCACTGGTGGATTTAAATCCTGGCTTTCCCCCTTTGTTCAACTGTGTAGGCATGTTTTTAGGATCAGATCCCTGATGGAAAAGTGGGCGAGGTGCGAAAAATAAACGTAAATCAGGTTAGCCCTTTATAATTATCGAAGTGACCAGTTCCCCTGTGGGTAGAGACACTACGTTGTACAGGATCTTGGGGGGGTGGCCCAGCCCGGCCTCATCTGGCCCCGGACGGCCACAGACGGCCCGCCTTTTGCCCGGGCTTAGCCCGCACGTGGCCCCGCGACGCAGGGGCTGTGTTCAATTTATGCGCCTCCCGGCGCGATGTTGACATTGCCCTCTTCTGCCGCTAGGCAGGCTGGGAGGAGTAGTCCAGTGACCCCCTCCACACAGCGGCCGCAATGAGCTGTAAAAGGCGGCGGCGGGAGAGAGACGGCCAGCGGGAGTGTCAGGAGCAAAGGGGAAAAGCAGAAGGACAATGCCCCAAAATATTTCACGATGGCAGCAGGTAGGGAAATCCAACAAAACAGCGTCCCCCGCTCTGCCGGGGCTGCGTTCAATTTATGCGCCTCCCGGCGCAATGGTGACGTTGCCCTCTTCCGCCGCTAGGCAGGCTGGGAGGAGTAGTCCAGTGTCCCCCTCCGCACAGCGGCCGCAATGAGCTTTAAAATGCGGCGGCGGGAGGGAGACGGCCAGCGGGAGTGTCAGAAGCAAAGGGGAAAAGCAGAAGGACAATGCCCCAAAATCTTTCACGATGGCAGCAGGTAGGGAAATCCAAGAAAAAACATTCCTGATTGTCTGTCCCCAGGTAGAGAAAAAGCACAAAGATGCTGCATGGATGGCATGGGTTCACCCTCGAGTTTGGATATAGCTCATCCACAAGCTTAGCCTAACAATTATAAGCAATGTCCCTGTGAAGAGAAGGACAAAAGGTTGTAGGAAATCAAGGGGCATATTACCAACAACTAGCTATATTTATCGCTAAATGGGCTAAGCAAGTTTTTTTAATCGCCAAGCATCGCCGGATATTATCGCAGAGATAACATGCTAATAGCAACGTTTATCTCTAAAGCGATAAAATATCCTTCGACAGTGGCGAAATGCGTGAATATCGCTGAGAATACATTTATATTCACGCATTAACGCCAATAGGGTCTTAGCCATAATATCCACCTCCGATTGGATATAACGGCTAAGAACTGGCCTGAGCAGGCGTTAGCTTTTGGAGATCTTCGCGCTTAGCGCGAATATATCCATCGCTACGCCTGCATTGATAATAGGCGATAGCGATGTTAGCGACTGTTTTAAGTAGCTAACAGGTTGGGTACGCCCACTTTGCATGTCATTAGCAATAAATATCGCTGACATGCAAAGCGGGCCTCAAACTGCTCGCTATCGCCTACAAGCTGTCGCTAACTGCTGTTGGTGACAGGTTGCTAATAGGGCGATAGAATTGTTGCCGCTTAGCTGCCGAAAACGGCCGCTAAAGCAGAGATATTCTCTTATATCCCTCCTTGATAATATGCCTCTCAGTTCCTGAAAATCGGCCAAAATATTCCTTCACTAATGCAGCTCCCACCATCTGGAGCTCTCTTCTAGTTAATGTGAGAAGCTGTGAAGAAATAACTCCAAGTTTGCAAAGGGCAAAAAAAAAAACCACTTGTTTAATATCTGTGATGATTTCTGTCGATATTTGCAGAAGCCCCGCTTCTAGGGTGACTGAGCCCAAATGCAAATTATGCTTCGTGAAAAATGGGAACAGCACCAACTGCAAACAGGAAGCATTTGAAGTTGGCCCGGTGCCCGGGCCCCCCTTTAAGATGAAGTGAAACCATACCAAGAGCACATAAAAGTAATGAATGAAAACTGTTTCGGAGGAGTGTGTGCTACTGATTTCAAATATCCTGAGATTGCACTCGAGTTAATCTTCCCACCTCCCTGTGAGTGGTTCTAAAGACCCTACAGTTTCTAAGGTGCCAGTAATTCTCTCCTCTGTGGTTTGCCGGTAAAAATAGCATTTCCCAAATTTCGCGGGCAGTTTTGTAAAAATGGCGGTCATTTAACTAAACTGCTGATTTTGCAATGATTTTGCAAATTGCGAAGTCCTGGAGGGTCTGATTTCAGCTCTATGAATTAACCCCGTCATTTAAAACTACACAGACAGGAGCGCAAAATGCCAGCCAGCCATGTGTTTTTTTAACCAGACTGCAAATTGCTTGTCTATACATAAAGAAGCATGTTCCCTTTTATTATCAGCCTTAGATTAGTCAGGCAGCCCTAGAACACAAGTAAAAGTTATTTCAATTTATATTTGCTGTATGCATGGACAAGTACTAACAAAACAGCCTTAGGTGACTGCTTATTTTTGTGCCGCCTGGGACATCAAAATAATGAGCTGGCAACCCTAATCACAAGACTGGCAGTTTGTTGCAGGATCCCCACATTATTTATTTCCTCCACCCTGATTCCTGGTTACTGCCATATTATTAATACTTTAACACATTTGAAACCCTACGCTGCCCTCAAAAATATTCTGAGTTACTTCAAGTGTCTGGGAATGCACCTTGTATTCAGACAACTCACTTCTCATTCTCAAAAATCCATCCACAGATTGACCGTCTGTGGCAAAAACAGGCACACCTGTCACATTTATGTTGGTGGTGTTATCAATCAATGTCATGTGTAAAACAAAGCATCCTAGTAAAAACAATTTGCGCACATTTTATCTAGGAAAATGGCGGTTTGGGTTATGTAATAATCTGTCATTTCAGCACACTCACTCACAAACCTGCACTTAACTAAACACTCCTATTATGTTAATAATACTAATAATCCACATTTGTAAAGCGCGAACCATCACCCATTAGGGTCTCAATGGTGCTGGGGGCCGTCGGGAAGATTAAGCAAGCTATTGCCCAGAGTCACATGGTGCTGGGCTAATCTGCCGCCGGCCCCGGGGATCGAACCGTGATACCCAGATTTCGGAGTCAGTCACCCTGGCCGCGGCGCCACACCTCTTCCCTGTTGGACAATATATGCTGGATATGGCCCCGGATATGCGTGCGGTGGACAATTATGTACTTTACCAGATTCCAGAAATTTCTGTCAGGTATAGCGGGTGGCCCAACAGCTAAAAAAAGTGAGCTGGGGGCTTAACCTACAAAGGTTTGAAGACCTCTGCAGTATGGTATAAACACCTATTAACACTACTTGCAAACGTATGCTACAAAGACCAGAGCACATCACTTTACAGCAATGAGCTCACGGTTTAGGCTCTCAGTTTCATACCCGAGTGTAGCAGCATCTCATCATCATTTCACTCTGAGCATCACTGCACTTTCAGACCGGTAGGAGTGACTACTTTGCTTCGCACTTCCCCACAGAGGTTACAGTGCTCCTATCCTCCTATTTCCTCCTCTTTTCGCCCTTTTTTCCCCTTACTCGTTTCAACAAAATCACAAAATGGCGGTCAACATTTCCTAGTTGCAAACGCTCGCAGCGCTCGCAACCAATAAGCAACAAGCTCGTGCTTGTAACTCCCTAGCCAATCAGATGGCAAAATTCCCAAATATCGATAGCTGTAAATTTTGATATTTCTCCAAAACTACTGAACGGATTTACACCAAATAAACAAAAGCGTGCTTTCTATACCCAGACTCTTCTTACTTCCAAATTTGGGGTAATTCTGTTCAGCCGTTTGACCTATGGCCTTGTCTAAAGTTTCCTATGGAAATTGAATAGAGAAAGCAAGTTTTGGGACCCCCTTTTATCTCGGCCGCCCTTGACGAATCACCCCCAAACTTTAACAATAAGAGCTGATATGTATAATGAATTTGTTTGGTAAATTTCATGAAGATTCATCAAACTATGCCAAAGTTATAAGCAAAACAAAAAATGTTCTTCCTATTGAAACTTGTTCCTCACGCCAACTACCTACTGGCGACCGCCAGTAGGTAATAAAAATATATTAATTATCAATACCAATAAAAAATGAATTAAAATAAATGACCAATTACATAATATTGTATAATTAGTCAATTCTGAATATAAATACACATAAGTCATTGAAAATGTATTACCTATTCATAATTAATTAACAACTAATTAATTTGTAATACCAAAAAATTATAAATAATAAAACAAAATACCAGTTAATAATTAATTAACAGTAAATTAATTATCAATGTACAAAAATAATTTCAATAATTAATTAATTGCAATTAAATTACTTCCAACCTATTCCCCAATAAACCCACAACCTAGTACGAATAATACATTAATACAATTAACATAATTATCAATTAATCAATTAATGAAAATAAATTACAACATTAAAATGAATTCATTACCAATTATTAATTAATTAACAATAAATTAATTATCAATACCAATGAATAAAAATAAATATTTACTTCATTACAATTAAATTACTTTCCACCCTATACCCCTATTACCCTATAAACCCACAACCCGCTACAGAACTAAAACGCAAAAATGATTCATAATTCCTAAAAAATGAATATTTCATCTACTAAAATTAAATTACTTCCCACCCTATGCCCCTACAAAACCACAACACGCTACGGAATTAAATTACACCAAAATTATATAACATAAAATTCTTTACTTCATTTTTTTTACATACATTACAAAAATAATATACACTTTATACCTTTATTTCAATAAGAGCAATACAGTTGCAGACCTACAACCACAGGGGCCAGCCGTTGGTAAAATGAAATAAAAGCCCAAAATTGCATCGTTACACAGCTCTTCAGCCGACAACCCGAGGGCCCGGCAGCGATTACGCACATCATTCTGAGAAGTCCTGTGGTGGTAAGCAGGATAAATTAACCCCTTCGCTGCTGATGACGAGCTCAGCTCGTCATCAGCCACGGTGGTCGTGTGCGGATGACGAGCTGAGCTCGTCATGTAACGCAGCTTTTAGAAAAAAGCCGCACAGCGGAAAAATAACCGCTGCAGCGATGCGGTTAAAGGTTTCACATTTTACATTTTATAAATAAACAATAAACACAAACAGAAAAACTAGCGAGGCAATAAAAACTATACGGTGAGTGTCTGTCTCGGGGGGGAGTCACATCAGAAAGGATGTATGCGATGCAAGGAGATAAAATCTCGGGAGGGGGGCAGGGAGCGGGCGAACACATCATAAACAGTAGTATGTACCATACGAGGAATATGCGGTCACGGGAACAGAGGTATTTCAGGGACGTCCACAAGAGGAGGAGTGCAAATCTCCCCACGGTATAAGTTCCATTAGTTCTATATCCTCCCCCACTTCTTGGGTCTACCCCGAGCGACAAACACACTTTTTTCCCTGAACATGCACCAATCCATGATTTCTTTCCAGGCTGAAACCAGAGGTGCTCTTTGGGATCCCCATAGTTGGGCTATGTCCCTTTTAGCTACCATATTACCAAGGGTAGCCCATTGCGACTGCGCCACATTATAGTTGTTTGGCTCCCATACATTCAGTAAACAGCGTCTAGCCTCCGGCAACAACGAAACACCCATAACCTCTTCCATAACAGCATGCACACGATTCTAAAACACCACAACATCCGGACACTCCCATATGATATGAAGGAAGGTAGCAATCATACCACACCCGCGCTTGCACAGCCCGTCCACTGAATAACCCATACGCAGCAGCCGTGGACCCGTGATATAGATACGGTGTAGGATTTTTAATTGCACCAGCCGGAGATGGGCCGGATTCGCGACCTCTTTAGGAGACGATATCGCAGCCTGCCAATCTTCATTGTCCAACTCCAGTCCATCGCTGGTCCAAGCACCCCGAATCTGTGAAAGCAAATCCGATCGATCGTTAATACGTTTTTTGTATATTAGGGAAATAGTGCTATCAGGGATGTGTCCGTCAAGCACTCTATCTATAAGAGGAGAAGACTCTGGGATAACGGTCCCGACGGGGAAAACCGACCCAAGCGCATGACGGATCTGCATGTAACGAAAGTGCTCCCTATCACTTAGCGCGTATTCTGATTTTAGTTTGTCAAAAGTCTTGAGCCTGTTCTTAACCCAGAGATCCCCGACCCTGCTAATGCCGATAAGATCCCACTTCTCAAAGCCTTTCGCAGCCCAAAGATTGCCCAATCTCTCTGCCGCGTAGAGCGGGGTCGCTCTAGTCAATCTGTCTGACCACCCCGTGGCTGCGATTGCACTACGCCGCACCCGTACCGCGACCCCGGTGGGCCCGATCAATTTCTTTCCCGTCGATCCGGAATACAGCGCCCTATTATAGTTACCTCCCGGCAGCTGCCATTTATCCATTTCAAATGCAGGATTCGGGACGGGGCGGTACATTGCATAATTAATTGCACTTAATTGGGATGCCCAATAGTAACGTTTAATGTCAGGCAATGCAATGCCCCCATCGTACCAGGGCAAAGTCAGCTTCCCCAAGGCAATGCGAGGGCGCCCGCCCCATATCAGCTTCCTCTGTAGGCTCTCAATATCGGGAAAGTAACTGGCGGGTACAAGATCAAGCGTATTTTGGACGGCATACAGGAATCGGGGAAGGGACATCATCTTAAAAAGAGCAGCCCTTCCCACTGGGGACAGCGGCAGGCTGCACCAAGCCGTCATGTCGGATTTAAACTGGAGAAGCGGGGGAAGCAAAGTCCGCTCATATCGTGCTGCGGGGTCTAGAGATACAAAGAGCCCCAAATATTTAAAACCAACGTGTGAGATCGGTATCGGGTAGACGCGCGGCAAGGGGGGTACTTCTCCGTTGAGCGAATAAATACAAGCCTTAGCCCAATTAATTACCAGACCAGAGTTCATCCCGAACGAACTCAGTACATCAAACAGTACCCCCAGTGACTTCCGGGGGGAAGTGAGAAATAGCAGAATGTCGTCCGCGTATAGCGATATGGGGTCCTCAAAACCAGGGGACCACCTAATGCCTTTAAACGACGGTTCTCATCGCAGCCACGCAGCAAAGGGTTCTAAAGCAAGTGCGAAGAGCTATGGAGATAGGGGGCACCCCTGTCGCGTACCCCTCCCAAGATCAAAGAATTCCGAGACCCTGCCATTGACCACCACCTGGGCCAACGGTTCCTCTTATAGGAGTTTAACCCAACCGATGAGCCTAGGGCCAAAACCAAAGTTTCCAAGGGCCGCCCATAAATATGGCCATTCCACTGTGTCGAAGGCCATCGAGGCATCCAAGGAGACCAAGATGGCCGGCTCGCGCAGCGACTCCGCCCTTGCCAGGACGCCATGAAGAGGGCGCAGGTTGAGCACGTTGTTGCGGTGGGGAATAAACCCGGACTGATCTGGGTGTATCAGATCGCCGATCACCTTTATCAGCCGGTTTGCCAGAAGTTTTGCCAAGATCTTGGATTTGGCGTTCAAAAGCGATATCGGTCTATACGATGTGCATAGGTCTCGGGGTTTCCCTTCTTTATGAATGACAACAATGGACGCTAGTCTCTGATCTCCGGAAAGGGATCCGACATCTCGCGATTCTAGAAACATCCGACGAAGGTGTGGCGCCATTTTGTCGGGACACAACTTATACAGTTCGATGGGGATGCCATTCGGGCCCGTTCCTTTCCCTGAGCGAATGGAGCGGATGGCGAGCTCTATTTCATCGTTGGAAAATTCCACCTCCATAAGCTCTTTGTCCGAATCAGAAAAGCTAGGCAATGCGATATCTGTAAGCAACAAGTGCGAGTCCTCCTCCGGTCTGTCTGAAACCGACGCATACACCTTTTGAAACTGATGTGCTAAGACCTCCACTATCTCAACTGGATCCACAACCTGCACCCCATCCTCTCTCTCAACAACAGGCACAACACGATTCAGTCTATCCCTTTTATCCAACCAAACAATCAATTTCCCCGCTTTGTCTCCAACATCATACAAACGCCCCTGTTGCTCACGACTCATTGCCTTGGCCGCATCAGTCACCAGAGCCCTATAATCAGACTATTTAAGGGCTAAAACGTGCAGCCCCTCCTGTGTAACCCCAGATTGCAGTTCTTCCTCCAAGTCAGTAATTCCGGTCTTCAGTCGTACCACCTCTCATTCCTACTTTTCTTTGCACTAGCGATCAATGATAAGGTTTGGCCACTGATTACCGTCTTGAAAGCCTCCCATAGTGAGATGGAGGAAGACACCCACCCCACATTTTCAGCGAAATAGTAGTCCATAGACTTAACCACACCAGCCCTGGTTTTAGGATTGCGAAGGTGCCAGGGGTTAATCGGAGCCACTCGACCCGCCGCTTCCAGCTGTATATCAATAGAAAGCCAAAGTGGGGAGTGGTCCGAGATGCCCCTGGCTAGGTGTCTAATTTCTCTCACCGAGACTGCCTGCACCGCCGGCACAAGGATATAATCAAGCCTTGAGAGGCTCCCATGCGCGCCCGAATAAAAGGTATATTGTGCCTGTCCGGGGTGCAGCAGCCTCCAACAGTCCACCAGACCCAGTGTTTCCAGGAAGTTACCGAGCCAAGATTGCGATCTCGCAAGATCCCTGGGGGGGCTGTGGTCCTCCCTACCACAGACAACAGAATTGAAATCACCACCCACAACCAAAATGTCTTCGGGGAGCCCCAACACCACTTTTCCCAAATCATAAAATGTCGTGGACTGCAAACCTCGCGGGACATACACAGAGAGTATGGAAATCGTCTTCCCCTCCCGCCTGCCCATGATAACAGCATATCGTCCCTTATCGTCGAGTATAGTGTCGTCTATTTCCAGTCGGGGGGAGTTCCTGACAAGCACGCCAGCCCCCTTCGACCCAGTATTGAATCCAGAGTGTGCCACCAGAGGATAGCCCCGCCTATTCAGTGCATGGCATGTGTTTCCTATCAAGTGTGTTTCTTGTAACAACACTACATCCGGGGAAAGACGTTTCAAATACTGCAATACTATCCCCCGCTTTATCCTGTCTCCCAGACCGTTAACATTCCAACTTAGCACCCTCAGCCCCCTACCCACATCCCGGAAATGAAGACAGAGCCCCTCCCATAATGAAACAGGCACCAAAGTCAGAATATGCAGTAATATGTAGCCTTTGAATAAACAAATATAAAACAAAGTCCCCCCACCACCCCAAAGAGATTCCCCGAACACTCCCCTCCACCCTGCACCCCTGCGTTAGACCAAAAAGCCACCCCAACTTGCAGTGTGCCTGTCGCCCCAGTATAAAACTAATCTACAAAAAGAGAAGAAACCCCCAGAGGAGGAAGAGTCCCGATTCCCCACCGCCCCCGGGTATTTACCAATATACATACAAACACAAAAAGTCATCAAACCACTGCTGCAATGTCTATAGAGCACGCATGCCGGTCAGTTCTCACTCCTCCTGCACCACTGAGCCACCTTCAGCGCCCCTCGATTGTCCTGGGTGATCTTGATGCGTTGGCAGAGTATCAAGCCAGTCACTGACGACCTCGGGTAGGTCAAAGAAGAGCTCACGTTCCTTATATTCGATGCGTAGTCGGGCAGGGAAGAGCATAGAATATTTCAAGCCCATGTCCCTAAGTCGCCGTTTTACCCCCATGAATCCCATCCGCTGCTTTTGTACAGCCTACGTGAAATCCGGGTAGAAACCAATGGTCGCATTTTCGAATTTCGTGGGACCATTGGCCCGCGATGCCTGCAGGATAGCGTCCCTGTCCCGAAAATTGAAAATCTTGGCTATGATGGGCGGTGGAGGGGCACCCGGTTTATGTTTTTCACCAGGGACTCTGTGAGCGCGCTCCACTGCAAAAAAGTTACTGAGGCCCTTGGAGGCCAAATGGTTCAGTATTAGGTCCTCTACAAGGAGATCCGTCGATAGTTCAGTGGGCTTCTCCGGAACCCCAATGATACGCACATTGTTGCGCCTAGCCCGACTTTCAAAGTCATCCAGCCGACGGGCGAACAAGTCATTAGAAGACCGCAGATTACGAACTTCTGTCTGAAGATTGGAGACGTCGGCTGTAAGACTAACGGTCTTAATATCCAGAGACTTGACCCGCTCGTTGGTCTTCGCCAGATCAGTCCTGATCAAGTTGACATCGATTGCTACCGTGTCAATCTTTGAAGCCAATGTCTCGTACTGCTGGCACATGGACGTCTTCATGCTTGCAATGGCGTCCATGACGTCCCTCAATGTCAGTTCTTCAGTCGCAGGGGAGCCATCCCCAGTCTCGTCCAGAGCTTTACCCACACCACTGGGGGATCTTTTTGGACGGGTGAAGCGGTCCATAGTGTTGGATTGGGTTGTGCCCCCTCGGTGCGTAACCTTGGTGGTCCGCTTCTCACTTTCTGGTTTGCTTGCCATATTGAGCAACGCGCCCCGATGGGGCCTTTGGGACCTGGTTTGAATGGCTCCTCAAAAAGCTGACTTGTAGAGTCCAGGGACGAGGGGCAGAAGGTAAGCGTTCGACCAGTGGTGGACCTTGGACCAGCAAAGTCAAACGGCAGCAGGTTACAGCAGACAAAGACCAAAAACAAAACCGAAAGTACTTCAGGGGCACTGGTCGGTTTCCACTGGCCGTTGTTGTTCAATTGCCACCTTGGTACCTCGGGGACTCAAGTCCCGGGCTGCTCATCGGTGTAGGCCACAAAGTTTCGAGGTGGAGTAAGTCCGGATCCCGGCAGCCAAATAGATTTTTGGAAAAAGCTTCTATGTCAGCAGGGTGATATCTAAAAGGACCCGTCGTCTATATCAGGATCTGTGACAGGATAGATGCGGGAGGCGGTGAGGGTCTCGGGAGCCCTGTGCTCACGCGACCATCTTGGATGCGCGCTAAGCTCCTCCTCTCATAATATACACTCTTAACACATATAGTCGATATTATTACTATATATTACTTACCTGCATTTCGATATTATTAACAACTTTATTATGTCCATTCAATATTATGTCCATTCTATATTTTGGGTTCGATATTATGTCCATTCGATATTTTTTTTTTGCTATTGTGTCTAGTTACCAAAATGGGGGGATTGAAAGGTGTAGAAGTAACATATCATCTTCCATAGCTCACTGTGCTATTATCCTCACAATGCGCATAAACGTACACAAGATAGACCTGTATAAACATATGTGTGAGGGCTCTAGATCTGATGCCACTTCTTGTGAGACCACTTCCTGTAAAGTTGTGGCTTGTGATGTCACTTACAATAATGTCAACTCCTGTGATAGCATGTGTGAGGTCATGTGTTGTGATGTTGTGCGCCATGATGTCATGTACCATGATGTTGTGCACCAATGTTGCGCGCTGTGATGTCACTTGCATACTTCCGAACTGGGCTATTCCCCCACTTCTTTTTTTAGGACTTGTGCCCTAGATACATCTGCAAAAAGTACAATATCAAAGATCACATAAGCAGCGAATTCAAACTCGGGGCTCCAATGACTGGTGATAAAAAAGGCACACATGTTATTCTTTAGATATTTAAAAAGTTAAACACATCACGTTTACCTATCATTAACAGCCACCGGATACCAACTAGATCTTGTTTTCAGACACACTGCAGGCTGCAGCCCCTCTGTGGTGTTCAGATTACGTGAGGGGGATCTATTAGAGGTCATGAAGGGGTCATTGCGGACTTGGATGCACGTGCTGCACTGCTACTGGGGCTTACATCAACCTGCAGCAGATTTTACTAATAAGTTATGTGTCCATGCTACCGGTGACTGCGAGAGACACAAAAGTAAAACGCATATCTAACATAGAAATCGACTTTCTGGAGCTGATTATCTGTGTGCACTCAGTTATTTTTCCCCACTTTTATTCGGTAATGTAATTCGCATTGCAAATACATGATTTACAGTTTGGAGGCATCATGCACTAGCAATACCTGTCACAAACTATGTAAGGGCAATTCCCAGCGTTTGTCATTTAGCACCGTGACATGAATGCATAGGACTCTCAGGAGAGCCACACATTCTAAAGATTTATATGGCATGGAAAAAAGTTGCCTGCAAGCACTAGCAGCTCAGAAAATGACAAACTCTAAGAACACATTTGAAGCCCTTGCTTACACGCTCTTTCCAGTTTGATTAGATTAATATGTACAGTTAATTGCTTACAGCCTCGCTGGAGGGAAATACGGCCGCTGCTCTCACCGATCTCTCTCAACACTGTGGGGCCGATTCCGATTTCGGCTGGAAGGGCTCTGAACCATGTTCGCAGCCCTTCCAACTGAATCGGTCAGTCCTGGTCGAATTCCTTCCCAACCGAGCCATTACGATGGGCTCGGTCAGGAAGGAATCCGACTCGGCTTTCCGGATTACGGACTACAGGCTCAGAGAGCCAGTCAACAGTCCGGAAATCCTCCAGTACTCCCCCGGTCACCTCTGTGCGACCGAGGGAGTACGATGGCAGCTTTTCACTGCCTTTTCATGCCAGTCTGTCTGGCACGAAAAGGCATTCAGAATCTGTCTCTGGGAGCCCCCAGCAGGGCCCCCATGGGTGTGAGGCCACAGGATTGCGCCCTGGGGGCAACTATGGTGCCCCTCCGTTGATCCCTGCACCCGGTGGCAGGCACCTTGGGGTGCCGGCCACAGTGTGCAGGGATAAACTGCACCCGCACTTCCAGCAATGCAAGCATGCTTTCCGCATCGTACTACTAGGGCTGTAACCGACAACAGCAGGACAGTCGGTTACAGCTCCTGCCCGAATAGGTCCCTGTATGAAGGAGTGAGTTGGAGGAGTTAGGGGTGGGGAATGAGCACAGAACAGTAGAGATTTACGTAACATGATTTGCCCATGCAAATGCATTTGAAAACGTTTTTTTCTGATGAACAAAGTGTTCTTTCAAACACCTTTAATTTCCTGCACTCCTACCTGATGCCCAAGCCTTTGGTGCACCCTTTCTTCACCTCACAGAAAAGCATGTCATTCCACCAACTGTGCCTACCGGATTTCAAGGACGCTCACAAGTCTTCTGGGTAAATATTGACGGTGACTCAAATGAAACGGACTGTGGGAATGGAAAGAACAGGTAACATTTCTTCTAGGTTCTGGCACATCAATAATGATTTTGGCATGGGATTTGTGGGAGGGAACAGAGGAGGGGTTTGGAGAGTGGGAAGGAGGCACAGAGTGAAGCTAAACCTCCTCCTGTGGAGGGCGGAGCTGTAGGCCGACAAGATCGGCCTGAGCTGTTTCAGGAGCAGTGAAATATAATCGGCGCGGCACTGAGTGGGTTAAAAAAATACTTTTTTGACCCCCTGAGCAGGTTTGGGGGGTCATGGTTTTTTTACCCTGCCCAGTTGTATTTTTTTTTGTCTTTGTCTCACATTTTCTTTCTCCCTCGGTCTGAGCACAAGATGGCTGCCAAGACTTCCTGGTTTGAAGTGTTGGCAGCCAATTAGAGCCAAGCTTGTGCTGGTGGGGATAGGCTCCACCCACATATCAAAATTATTTTTAAAATTACTCAGGAACTACTGAACGTATTTACACAATTTAACAACAAGGTATCTTTCTGAACGAAGGGCTACCTTTTGGCCAAATTTGGTGTAATTCTGTTCAGCACTAAGCTGTAGCTTAGTCTAAAGTTCCCTGTAGAATATTAAATGGGGAAAACACGTTTTTGGACCCCCTTTTTTCCCCGCTTGACGAATCACCCCGAAACTTTCAAGATAGGAGCTGACGGGAGCACCCCACTCGTTTTGAAAATTGCACGAACATTTGTCAACTGACGTGCTAAACTTATTGGGAAAACAAAAAACGCTTTTCCTATGGAAACTAGGTCCTAACTTCTCCTGGCTCTTCCTGCAATTTCTTAGTCTTTTTGCTTGTTTCTTGTCTTTTTTTCTGCACTTCTCTTGCTTCTTTCTATACTTCTCTTGGCTCTTTCAGTACTCAGATCGGATGTGCAAGCTGTCAAGTTTAAAGGTCTGCATTTTCTCTTGACTGAGGTATATGTCTACTTGTACATGTATTCTCACATGTGTTATGCATCTGAAGATGGCAGCTTAAAAAGAATGTAGGTTCTCTTATAGGTGATACAAAAGGGGGATGATGGACGAAGCGTTTGAGCAAATCAAACACTCACCCCCAGTCAACTGATCTGGGTTTAATCCATCACCATTCTTTAGCTCACTCAGACACCCCAATTCAGACATGGCGATATGCAAATCAGTCTGACCCTGTGCCTCATGGAAACAGTCCAGCCTGAACTGCCAAGCCATGTCTTTCCCTGAACCGGAAACAAGCATCCTGGGACCGGTTTCGGATTCATAATCCTCATCAGCCAGGCTATCTTGAATCCAGTGGCCAAGTGAGCAAGGGACTCATGTCTGAGCTTACCCTGCCAACGTAGGGCAAACACAGCGATGCCACATGATTCAAGCAAGCCGGGCTAAAGACGGCTGAAATTCCAGAAACTGGTCCTCGGAAGCTTGCTTCCGGTCCAGGGATGGCATGGCTTGGCAGTTTAGGCAGGACTGTTCTCATAAGGCACAGGGTCAGACTGATTTGGATATGGCCATGTCTGAACTGGGGTGGCAGAGTGGGCAAAAGAACGGTGATGGATTAAACCCAGATCTGTTGACTGGGTGTGAGTGTTTGATTGGTTCAGATGCTCTGTCCATCACCACCCCCTTTTGATATGCAAGGTGGATTCAGCCATATCACCTGAGGCAGTGTAGAAAACTGGGACATATCCTATTTATACATATGCAAAGTGGGCTGGGCTTGCGTATGCCAGGCCAGTGTAGGGGTGTGAATATTTGTTCCGGGATCTGGGCGTTGTTCAGTACCTGCCTGGCCAGGAAGTGTACTTATGTGGGTTTCTTTCGCAGTTTTGACGTCACTGAATGCGCTATTTACATTAGTGTAGCATGTATCGGGAGGGCGGCAACTATCGCTAATGAGATGCTGTTCGAAAAGATTGAATGATGAACATCACATGTCGTTGTCAAGGTTGTGGATATGTGCAGACACGCATTGCAATGATGTGCGGTATTATTGAAAGTGTTGAAAGTGTTGCTATCGCGAAGTGTACACATGTGAATGTGCTCGGATGGAGGGAGGATCAGCACTGACGCTACATCATTCACAGTGATAATGCTCATTACAGTCAAGCAATGTATGTCAAACGTGAATCTGAAAGTCTCACTTATAACACACTACTATATTGGTAAAGCCTAACAACAGAGCATACAGCAATACAGATATACACAATACTGTTTACTGTTTGTCACATGTGATCTAGGATGTGCACTCTGCCCGTGGCTGATAATACTTCTTAGAGCCACCAATACCCAGGCCGAAAGGCAGCACAATAATGTGCACACACACACCTACCCCAGGGGCATCTTGTAACACACATTTGTATTTTGATGTAACGTTTGAGATGCATGGCCATCACAGGTGGAAGGCTGATGTACAGACTATGAATATTGATGAAGATCATCGTAGCATGTTGTGTGTAGTATAAGACATGTGTATACAGCAAAAAACTTTGCAAAAAAGCTCTCTAAGCAGAAGAGGTGTCTCTCTTCAAACGCTGTAGAGAGAATGACTAAAATTGGTGGGGTTGTCCAACTGTTACAATGGGAAATGTTATGAAGCAATCAAATGCTTTTGTTTAAGGTCACATGTCAATCGGGCAACAAGCGTGCAAGGAGGCCGCACCCGACGCAATTTGAGAAAATATATTTATCATCAAATAAGTTTATTACAGTTAGAAATATATAAATGTGCAAAATATTTTACATTATCACTTGCACTCATATACTGTTTAAAGTTATTTAGATATACTTTTGATACAAAAAAAAGAGGGAATGGTGTACCCGACGCGACACCATATGTCTCTGATGTAACACAGGGCCTGGTGGTGTGATCCCATACGTACATGACGTGATGCATGGCTTGGTACTGTGTACCCGATGGATACCAAAGTAGTAGCTCGGGCGACTTCATGCATATATGATGTTATGTGGGACACGGTGCCACTAACCCGTCGGATACAAAATAAGCATCATTTACGAGTTTAGCAATATGGTGGATCAGATTCGCGTGGTGATGGAGCTTGGCACACTACCGGTTTGGGAGTGCAGTTTTCAAAAAAAGAGATACATATTTTTGGGGGAATATATAAAACAATACATATTTTTTAAAGTTAAAAAAAGAAGTATAAAGAGTTCCAAAATATTTAAAAAAAATTGAAAAAATATAGGTTTTATAAACATTAAAATATGAAATTAACATTTAAAAAACCTTTGAAATTCACTGAAAAAAACATAGGTTTTACAGACCTTATAATTAGGAATTAGCCATAGGTTTCAGGGACCTTATAGTTAGTTGAACATTTGACTCATAAAACCAGAGAAATTCGCCAGTTATAGTTAGTTGAGCTAACTATAACTCGCGCTCCCGCAATGCACTGGTGATGACCTCACATATTACATCACTGATGACATCACTGATGACATCTCAAATGACATCACTGATGAGTCAAATGTTCAACTGACTATAAAGTCACTGAAACCTATGTTTTTTTAGTGAATATATATACTGGTTCATGAACCTCCAAGTTTCAGCCCCTCTGAAGAATTGGGGTTTATGATCGAGGACTGTCGGCAAACACTCAGGCCGAGAATACCATGTGTACAACCCCAATTTCAAAATGCAGCTGGAGGAACAAACAATGCAAAGAAAGGCGGAAAGCCCGGCGGATTCAACAAAAGAAATTAAAAGCTACGGAGGAGAACACAGAAGCAGTTAACACAGCAACTGTTAATACTGTAATCAATTGACTGAACTATAATTAAACACAGCAGAACTGCAATTACTGGGTTTGGGACTTTCTTACTGTCCAAAAAAAGATTTTAAATATGTTCAATCTCGAATTGACGTCTTTAAATTTATTTCAAAGCTCAAGTTAGTAAAATTTCATAAATTAAAAAATGTAAATTCTAGAGCTTCATCTGTTGATGCAGCGAGTCAACCTAGTGCTGTGTTTCAGATTTCTGATGTCCCAATATTAAGAACTGGTAATGATTTGGCTGAAATAAATGATACGAGACCTCTTAGCACTCAGAAGGACTTAATAGGTATGGAGATCACTACTGATAAGGCTTCCCTAACTCATTTTCGGCCCTCTTCAACTTTTATGCCCATCATGGTTAGAGATGCAATTGATGTATTTGGTGATTGTGTGGTTGATGATCTTAAGAACCTTCATAGAACATGCCTGTCTAAAAATAAACATAGACAATACAGAGAACAACAATATTTATGTCTTATGGATAAAATTGGCAAAGATAAAAATATAATTGTTAATAAAGCCAATAAATTCGGGAACGTTGTTCTTTGGCCGCGTGTAGCATATATGGAGGAGGCTAAGAAATAGCTGAGTGATGCTAGTTGTTATAAGTTGGTAGCCTTCCCTATTTTGCTTAAAATCAAAGAACAGGTTCTAAAAGAACTCTTACAGTGGAAGAGGGAGTGTTTAATTATTAAGGATGAATTCAATTTTTTAAAGACTGAGTTCCCTATTACTCCCACACTGTACCTTCTACCGAAGGTTCATAAACAAGTCACCCCAGTAAAAGGGCGTTCAATAATTTCTGCCCAAGGTAGTTTATTGGAGGCCATGTCAAAGTATGTTGATTTCTTTCTTCATGATTATGTTACTAACCTTCCTTCGTTTATCAGGGGCACAGGTCATTTTCTAGAAAAATTAAAGGAGGTCAAATGGGAAGATGATTATCACTTTCTAGTGATGGACATCTGTTCATTATACACCAGTATTGATCATCAGGCTGGTTTAAATGCTATAAATCTTTTTTTATCTGACAGAAATGTTTGTTATAATGAACACACCAAAATGCTTCTGCGTATGACAGAATTTTGTCTACCTAATAACTTCTTTATTTTTAATAAGGAATTATGTCAGCAGCTAAGAGGTGTTGCGATGGGTGCGTGCTTCTCCCCTAGCTATGCGTGTTTACACGTAGGCTGGTGGGAGAAGCACGTCCTGGCCCAGACCTTCAAAAAAGAGCTCTCTGATCACGTCATTTCGATGGTGGAGATTCATCGATAACGTTTGTGTTATTTGGAAGGGTTCCAAAGAATCCGCTTTGGAATTTGTTAATAAGAACAATGTGAACTCGCTTAATCTTGAATTCACGGCTCAAATTAGTAACATAAGAGTTGAATTTCTAGATGTTGATATTTTTATAGATGAGAATGTTATTTGCATCAAACTACACAGAAAGATCACATCTGGAAATTCTATACTCCACGCCAGCAGTGCTCATCCTAAGCACCTTATTAAAAGTATCCCTTATGGGGAGTTTTTAAGAATTCTGAGAATCTGCAGCAGAAAAGAGGATTTGAACACTTGTCTTACTGAGTCTATGAATAGGTTTCTTGCCAGAGGGTATGACCCTAAAGTTTTACAAACTGCATTGGCCAAAATAAGGAAAGGGACAGCATCGGACGATGTACCTTATTTAGATGAAGCAACTACACATCCAGTTGTTTCAGCAAAACCTGTGGTGAGACTTATTACTACGTTCAGTAGCCAAGACAGAGAAATAAGAAAAATTGTCAGTGAACATTGGCCTATTTTAAAAACGGTTTTGACATTAGCTCCCGAACTTGCAGCTCCACCAACTATTACTTTCAGGAGAGCACCCTCTATGAGGGATGCGTTGGTTACAAACAGACCTGAGACAGTTAGTTCGGCTAACTGGCTAACTAATAAAAAAGGTTTTTTTAAATGCAGTTCATGCCGTGCATGCAAGTTTGGTATTAACAAACATACCTTTGTAGATCCTTTTTCTAATATGTCTAACCAAATTGCAGGCTATTTTACATGTAAAACAGATTTTGCAGTTTATATTCTAGAATGCAACTGTCAGCTCTCCTATGTCGGCAGTACCAAACTTCCTGTGTTTAATCGTATTTTGCAGCACTTACGGGCAATCGTTAATTCGGATCCTTCATACCCGGTAGCCCGACATTTTAAATTAGTGCATCAACATAATCTTCAGGATTTGAAATACTATGTTATTGACTCGGTTCCCAAATCCATGAGGGGAGGGATTCAGGAAAAGAAATTGCGTCAACTTGAAAGTCAATACATTGTACGTCTGAATACCAAAATGCCGAACGGTCTGAATACTGGAGAGGATTTAGTAAATTTCCTTTAAACTGTAAATCATAGTCTGTTGTTTTCATAATCAATTGGGCAATGTTTTTATTATTTATGATGACATTTACTATCCTCTGAGGTTCTGTTGCATATTTAATGAAATTACTTGTATATTCAATTTTTTTTTTAATATCTGTGTGCATTTATATCATTGTTGAATTGTAGGTATCATGATGAAGTATTTATAGTATTTATTGGTTTTATGAATTTCATCTAAAATTGAAGAGTTTTATTAGTTTAACTAGGTTCTTAGTTTTACTATTACTATTCTCTGGCAGGGATGTAATGAATTCTCCAATTATAAAAATATTTATCGTGACCTGTATTTTCTACAAATGATTGTTGTACTTCAGATTTTAGAAATATTGCTTAAAATCAGCACTATTATTTTCAAACAATAATTTAAAGTTTTTGCTGCTTTGCTATATATTTGCATCCGATCATTTGATTTTAACTTGAAATGTTGGGCAAGTATTAGGATTATTTCTGTACTTAGTCATCAAACTTTGGGTGTACCTTATTTTTTGGCTCTTTTTTCTCCCTTGAAGAAACTGTATAAAATGAGAGAAAGATATTTGCTGCTATTCATGGTTAATATGGGCACTAGCCCCGGATTTAACATTATAAATAATGAATGCTGATAATGTAATATATATTATAATGTGTGTTATTTATTTATCACTTTAGTTGTATAGTCTGCTCTCTATTTCTATGAATTATGGGGAGTGTTTCTAATGTAGCCATGTGGTATTTAAGGGTGTGGGATCTCTAAGCGTGTCATGTGATCAAGGCCGGCCAACCTGGTTGAAAAGCGTCATGTTGGAGGAAAATAAAATTGCACTTTAAAGAAAATTACCTTTTGTTGCGGTCCGTTCCTGTTTTCGAGGCGCTGGGTGGAGTTTTGCCCTACTGCTGTGCTTCCCAAGGACTTGGTTGTCATATATATATATATATATATATATATATATATATATATATATATTTTTTTTTTACCAAGCACATTTCCTCAAGATAAAGGACGGCACCGACTCCGTGAGTTGCTTAAGAGTGAAGTTTATTTTCCAAAACTGCTGAAAAGACGCGTTTCGGCGGAAGCCTCCGCCTTGCTCACTTCACCTACTTGAATGTCAATTACAAACACATATACCTTATGACAAACACAGTTGCCTCACTGTGATTGGTGTATGGTTACTCAGGTAACACAAAAGTTTGGTCATGTGGTCACGCAACCAACATAAAAAAGTTCCTAATGTGCAAAAGTGCTTATTTAAGTGAGAAAATGCATTTTTTTCTTTCATCACATTTAAATTCCAAAAACAATACTTTCATGTCATTGTGTATTAAATAAACAAAGTATTCACATTCTGTGTCTGTTTGTAAAAGTCAAAGTGCTGACTTTTTAAATACATGGCAAGATCTGTAAACCAAAACATCAGGTAAGAAACAAAAAGAGGGTCATATCACAAACAACACAGTGACCAATCGGACATTCAGGGCATTCTGTGTAGTACCCTGTGATTATAGTCAAACATTGTCCTGGTGACACGGCTTCTAGAACATATGAGTAATTACCTCAATGATACATTATATGAGACCAGGTCATTCCATAATTAACAGAGATTTTCTCTGCCCCCATGCACGTTCATAAACCAAAATAACGGAACAGAACACAAAAATTGCTGCATACACATCGTTTCCAAGTGGATTAGTGTTTGTGTGTTTTATGCATGGGGTAGTGAACCATATTCATACGTATATATTGAATAAACAAAATATCATGCCTAGACCCGTGCATCTCTTCTCGGGACCTCAAAGTTTTACCTGGATTGATAAGACCCTGGCGTAACCAAACTAGATAGATAACAAATTACTACAATACTTGACACAAGGTATAAAGGAAACAAAGTATTTACACAAGTGATGGTGTAGGTGTATTACCAGCGGGAAATGGAAACTGCGGGAGTCTGCTGCACTGTTTTATAAATGTACTGTCAATGCTTCATCGGCATTAAGCCCATTCGGAATCTTGGAATCCAACAAGATAATGTATCTTGATTCCAGACGCCTGAGGGCAAGTCTGCGATTCCCCCCTCTGATACTTTTTGCAACATTGTCAATGACAAAGTACTTGATGTCAGAACTATTGCCAGCGTGTGTCTTGTGTATATGCCTAGCCACTGGGTAGGTTTCATCATTGTTCGTTATTGCTCGCAAGTGCTGCAATATACGAACATGCGCTGGATGGATGGTACTGCCAACATATCGTTTACCGCATTTGCAAACAAGGACATATACTGCGTACTCCGTTTTACATGAGTAGCAGCCTCTGATGGTGTATGGTTTGTTTCTAAATGGAACAGGGACCTCTTTGGTGTTAATGCCTTGTTTGCAAGCTTTGCATTTTGCGCATTTGACGAAACCTCTTTGGTTATTTAACCAAATGGGTGGCTTTGTGATGGTTGGTGCACTGACTACAAGCTGGTTACGCATTGATTTGGCCCTCCTAAAGGTGATTGAGGGGCTTCTGTTGCACCATTGCCCTATTACGGGGTCATTTTGTACCAAAGGCCAATGTCTCTGCAAGATCTTTCTAACATGATTATGATAGGTATTGTAACCCGTGATTAATCTAGGCATGTCGGGGACATTTTTATTCTCTTGAGTGCTTTTTTTCTTCTTTTCTGAGAATAGAAGATCCCTTCTATTCACATTGTGGCATTTATTCTCTGCTTGTGACAAAGTTTTAGCACTATATCCTCTTTTGCTAAGTCTGTCAAATAAGTTTGCCTTGGCTTCACTCACTCCTTCCTGAGTACTACAATTTCTTGTCATTCGTAGACACTCAGCGTATGGAATGGACTCTTTAAGTTTGACTGGGTGGAAGCTCTGCGCATGTAAAACCGCATTTCCTGCAGTAGGCTTGCGGTATGTTTTGGTCTGAATTTTGTTGTTTTCTACGAATAGCTCTAAATCTAGAAATTGAATTCTTTCTTTGCTGGTGGAACAGGTGAATTTGAGATTAAGACTGTTTTCATTGATTTCCGATGCAAATTTCTCTGCACTCTCATTGGACCCTTTCCATAAGATGAAAATATCATCTATGTATCTCCTATAGACTATGACATTCTCCTCCATGCTAGATGCATGGGTGACGGCTAGTACTTGCTCCTCCCACCAGCCCATATGCAGATTCGCATAGCTGGGGGAGAAGCAAGTACCCATGGCCGAACCTTGTAGCTGTTTGTAGTGTAGGCGATCAAAAATAAATGTGTTGTTCGTTAAACACCATTCTACCATCTGTAGGAGCATGATGGTATGTTCGTATAGTGCAATGGGTCTTTGATTGAGATAGTGTTTGAGTGCATTGAGCCCGTCTGTATGCCTAATGCTGGTATACAGCGACTGTACATCTAGGGTCATGAAAACATAATCGTCCTGCCATTCAAAATCATAAATTTTTCGTAGAAAGTCACCACTATCTTGTACATAAGCAGGAAGATCTTTGACAAATACTTGCAAAAAACTGTCCACATATACACTGGTTTTTTCAAATAGACTTCCTATTGCAGAGATTATAGGTCTTCCTGGGTTTTTCAGTGCATTCTTGTGTATCTTGGGTATTAGATACAGTTGAGGCATGGTCGGATAATCATTTTTAAGGAATTCAAATTCTGCTTTAGTGATCAAGTTGGCACTTTTCCATTTGTATAATTCCGCATGGAATCGTTCTTGAATGCCTACAGTTGCAGTGGGACTAATTCTGCAGTAGCATTCATGATCTTGTAGTTGTGCCATCGCTTCTTCATTATACATTTTGAGTGGCCATAACACAATATTACCGCCCTTGTCAGACCACCTTACAACTATATCTGGTCTGTTTTTGATTTTCGTCATGAGATTGTTATATTTAAACCTCTTTGTCACATCAGTTTGGTAAAAATTCTTGGTACTCAATAGTGAAAGTTCCTTAAGTTCTTTTATCACATATTCTGAAAATAAATCTAAACCATCTTTCAATAACATAGGCATGAAAACTATATATATATATATGTATCCGTTCCAACTCCTACTCCTCGGCAAAGGTACCGACTCCTTGACGTAGGTACAGACCACAAATACTGCGCTTGTTTTCAAATCAAGGGTGATTTATTGTTCTTCTGTCCCCAGCATGACGCGTTTCGGCTGCAACACGGCAGCCTTGATATATATATATATATATATATATATATATATATATATATATATATATATATATATATATATATATATATATATACAGGCTCGTGTGTCAGAAAAAATCTAACCACACTCGCGGGGCTTCTGGTAAGGGCTTTATTTCCCAACAAGTAGCTCGATAGCGTGAGAGCAAAGGAACAAGGTTCGTGATGCAGTTCTGGTTCGTCTATTGTCCTGACGCGTTTCGAAGGCGGCTGCCTTCTTCTTCAGAGGGTGACGAACTGATTCTCAGATTGGTAGCAGGAAGGACCTTTCTTTATCTTTATGACACGCCCCTGGATATATATATATGAGAGCACAGGTTCCCTCTCTCTCTCTATAAATATATATATATATATATATATATATATATATATATATATATATATATATATATATATATATATATATTCACTGAAAAAACTATAAGTTTCAGGCCTTATATAGTTAGGAATTAGCATTAAAAAACCTTTGAAATTCACTGAAAAAGCCATAGGTTTCAGGCCTTATATAGTTAGGAATTAGCATTTAAAAAACCTTTGAAATTCACTCAACAAACTATAAGTTTTAGGGGTGTTATAGTTAGTTGGACATTTCACTCATACAAAACCATTGAAATTGCTCCTATATATTTAGTTGTACAAACTATATTTCGCGCATCCGCAATCCACTGATGATGATGTCACATATTACATCAATCATGACTTGGTCAGTGACATCACTGATGACATCTCAAATGACATCACTGATGGCTACCAACACTTTCTGGTTTAACCCCTTGCGTGCTGATGACAGAACGGTTCCGTCATCAGCATCGGCTGAGCTGTGCTGATGACGGAACCGTTCCGTCATGACTCCGCCCGCGCAAGGCGGAGTCAGCACAGGCGGAAAATACGCCCCGCACGCAAGGGGTTAAAGTGTTGACAGACAGTTGACAGCCAATTAGCATTCAGCTCGTGCTCGGAAAGGTACAGAGTACAGTAAGCTTACAGTAATCTTACAGTAAGCTCCTCTAGATGTATACATTTTTTCTCTTTTGATTTTCACAGGAACTACTAGAGGGACTTACACCATTTAAAAAAAAGGCCAATCTGCGAATCAGACTCTACCATTTTGCCAAATTTCTTGTAATTCCGTTCAGCCGTTCGGGCTGTAGCTGTGTCTAATCGTCCTATGGAAAATTACATGGGGAAAACACGTTTCGGGACCCCCCTTTTTTCTCAGCCCCCACTTCACGAATCCCTCCAAAACTCTTAGGGAAGGAGCGGAGTGGAGTGGGCCATGTTCTTTGAGAAATTCACAAATATTCATCAGCCGGCAGCAAAGTTATTCCCAATGGAATGTTGCGGATTCCCTATGGAAACCAGGTCCTAACTATATATACCTACTGGCGCCTGCCAGTAGGTAATATATATACATATATATATATATATATATATATATATATATATATATATATATATATATATATATATATATATATATATATATATATATATATATATATATTCACTGAAAAAACCACAGGTTTCACACCAGTTATAGTTAGGAATTAGCATTTAAAAAACCTTTGAAATTCACTGAAAAAACCATAGGTTTCACACCAGTTATAGTTAGGAATTAGCATTTAAAAAACCTATTAAATTCACTGACAAAACCAGTTATAGTTAGCTGGAAATTTTACTGATATAAAACCAATGAAATTCCACGTTATAGTTAGTTGGACTCACTATAACTTGCGCGTGCAATGCACTGCTGATGACGTCACATATTACATCACTCATGACATGGTCAGTGACATCACTCATGACATCACTGATGACACCATCCAGTGAATATGTGTCTTTCTGAAAAATAAATATTAGTGAGTAATGTTTAAATATTTAAATATATATATTATTGTTTCACTTTGTGTATAAGTGGCTACATGTGTTGGTAAGTAGCTACATGCGTATGTATATGGGTTATTAGATGTTTCTCTTAGTATCAGTATGAGTGTCTATATGGTTTGGTGGGGGTATTACTTAGCACATAGATGCATGAGTGACTGACTCGCTGTTTGTATGTGTTTTGAAGACAGCATATGTGCAGGACTGTATGGATGGATGAGTGTGTATATGTGTTTGTTAGTGAGTGAATGACTGTCTCACTAGTGTCTTTATCAGTAACTACATATGTTTTAATCTAGTATATGTGAATATTGATGTATATAAGTGAGTATATGTGAGAGTAAGAGATTGTAAGAGTTCCTGTTTAAATAAGTATGTGTTTCTATAAGTGATTGTTTAAGAGAATAAATATGTGTAATTTTCAATACAAGTAAGGTGGAAGTGTGTGTATAACTCTATATTCAAATAAATGGATGTTCAATAGTTTATTTGCACGTGTGAGTATGTGTGTGAGTAACTTTTGGATGACTGTCGGTGTGTAACAGGATGTATAGGTGTATCACTTCATATGATAAGTGAGTATATGTATGAGTGACTATATAGAACTGTTGGTGAATGACTGGATGTGCATATAGATGGTGGAATTACTGAATTGCTTGTTGCAACTGATATGGGTATCTCCATTTTTTTTAAATTTCAGTTTCTATTTTTGAATATGTGTTTCAAGGGTTACATTACAGTGAAAGGAGGTCTGTCACTATGTCACAAGGATGGTGTCATCAGTGATGTCATGAGTGATGTCACTGACCATGTCATGAGTGATGTAATATGTGACGTCATCAGCAGTGCATTGCACGCGCAAGTTATAGTGAGTCCAACTAACTATAACGTGGAATTTCATTGGTTTTATATCAGTAAAATTTCCAGCTAACTATAACTGGTTTTGTCAGTGAATTTAATAGGTTTTTTAAATGCTAATTCCTAACTATAACTGGTGTGAAACCTATGGTTTTTTCAGTGAATTTCAAAGGTTTTTTAAATGCTAATTCCTAACTATAACTGGTGTGAAACCTGTGGTTTTTTCAGTGAATTTCAAAGGTTTTTTTAATGCTAATTCCTAACTATATAAGACCTGAAAGCCCACCAGGAATCTCCAGTATGCGCCAGGGGACTGCATTGCAGAGAGGTGTAATGAAGCCACAACCCTTTTTACACCTCTCTGCAACGCAGCCCCCGTGCATGTTTGAAGAGGGGAAACTAATTCCCCTTGCATACTGGGGGCCCCTGGGGGCCTATTAGCCCACCTGGAACCTCCAGTATGCGCCTGGGGCTGCATTGCAGAGGTGTAATGAGACTATGCCCCTTGTTACACCTCTCTGCAACGCAGCCCACTGCCGCGTTTGCAGAGGGGGAACTAATTCCCCTTGCATACTGGGGGTCCCTGGGGTCAACTAGTCCACCAGGAGCCTCCAGTATGCACGAGGGAGCTGCATTGCAGAGAAGTGTAATGAGGCCACACCCTTGTTACACCTCTCTGCAATGCAGGCCACTGGCGCCTTTGCAGAGGGGGGACTAATTCCCCTTGCATACTGGGGGTCCCTGGATCATATCTGCCCAAACACCGATATTCCGAACGATTGTAAATGACTTTTCTTGAGAAACATTTGGATTTGGATTATCATGTCCTATACTTTGGAATTTTTGAAAGACTGACTTTGAGGATGCTATAAATTACTCAAGTCTGCCCGAATTGTGTGGGTAAAATTGATACCTAGTCACTTTTAATAAGAATATACTTATGTCTCGTCTAACATTTGGAAGAAATATCTAGTTATATGACAACGGGATACCGACATAACTTGAAGGAAATAAGAACGCCCTGAAGAAGTTCTGTTGTACAGAACGAAACGTTTCGGCTGGCTGTGGTACATAAACTTAAGGAAAATAAAAGCATTTGAATATACACCAAGATTCAGCGCTTCAATAAGTACTCTAAGTGATATGATTTGATTGGACTCATTGTGAAAGTGGTGCTGTGCCAAACTTTGGAATATTCTCCACTACTCTCTACTACTTACTCTCTCCCACTCTCTACTACTCACTCTCTACTGCTCTCTACTACTCACTCTACTACTTACTCTCTACTACTCTCTACTACTCAGTCTCTACTACTCACTCTCTACTACTCTCTACTACTCACTCTACTATTCACTCTACTACTCTCTACTACTCACTCTGCTACTCTCTCTACTGCTCTCTACTACTCTCTACTACTCACTCTCTACTCTCTATTACTCACTCTCTACTCTCTACCTCTCTACCTCTCTACCTCTACACCTCTACCTCTCTACCTCTCTCTACACGCACACATATAGACATATATGCATATATATATGTGCATATGCATTTATATATATGTATGTGTATATATAAAAAAAACAACTAAACATTTTTTTTTCTAATCAGCTACTTTTAAAACTGTCATTCTTTTTCCCCATGGTACACTCCCCGGTACGCTTACCGGTGCGCGTACCGGGCGCTCACCCCGCGAAAATCAAAAAAAAATTTTTATTTTTTTTTTGCCCCGTGGGGCCCTTTTATGGCCCCCACATCAAACCTAGGGGGTCAAGGGGGGTCTACTCTGCCCCCTTATGGTCATTTCCCCCTTTGTTTTGGCCACCTCTTGTGTCTCGATCCTACCGAGACACAAGATGGCGGCCGCTCCGGACTGTTTAGAATGTTTACAGACACCCCAGAGCCAATCAGCTTTCTCCGCGCAAGTCGCGTGACGCGCCCGGTGCGCGTACCGGTGCGCTTACCGGAGCGCTGCTATAGATATATATATTTTTTTGAACCTTAATTACTCAAAATCCACTGGAGCACATATCTTGAGACATAGCAAAGGCACATCGGGCTACCAGTCCCTACAATTTTGCCAAGTTTGGTGGAAATCCATTCAGCCGTTCGGGCTAAAAGTGAAATCGACCGCCCTATGGAAATTAACATGGGGAAAACGCGTTTTGGGACCCCCCTTTTATCTCGGCCCCCGCTTGACGAATCCCCCCCAAACTTTCAGGGAAGGACCGGACCGCCATGAGACCATTTTCCTGAAAATTTCAGGCAGATTCGTCAACCGGCGCCAAAGTTATTCAAAATAGAATGTTGAGATTTAACATTGAAAATTATCCTAACTATAACTACCTACTGGCGACCGCCAGTAGGTAATATATATATATATATATATATAAGGGTGAGCTGGGGCACTGTAGATATTTTGCACTGGAGTAGATCGAAGTATAGTACTTGCCAATACATGGCTTGATGGACTCTGGAAACTTTGGCTAGCGGGGCTTCACTCTATAGCGCCCGACATCTTCCCCGGATGTGTATACACGGGGAACCATGCCGATCCACGGCAAGATTTAATTTGTTTCCAACACGGGGTAATACGCACCTAAATGTGAAATGTATTGACATGTTCCAAAATGGCGCGACCCTAACATCACTATAGTCCGTCAACCATGTCTATGACTGCTTGCTGCTATATCCCAGGCTAGTCTCCACAATGTAATTGACACTGAGGAAGGCATAATGCTGAAACGCGTCTGTTAACATCTGTGAATAAACTTATGGTGTGAGCACCGCAAAATCTTTGGTTCCACGAGTGCGGTTCTTTGGAAGATACGATTCTGAAGCCGAGCAGAGTGGTACAGCGGGTACCCATTACCGCAAACCGCACCCGCCTGCGAGTGCCCTGATTTTCCAGTGGGACAGGGAGCGTGATATATATATATATATATATATATATATATATATATATATATATATATGTATATATATATATATATATATATATATTACCTAAATTCTATTTGGAATAACTTTGGCACCGGTTGACGAATCTGCTTGAACATTTCCTCAAAATGGCCTCTTCGAGCACCAGTCCTTCCTTGAAAGTTTGGGGGGGATTCGTCAAGCGGGGGCCGAGATAAAAGGGGGGTCCCAAAACGCGTTTTCCCCATGTTAATTTCCATAGGTTGGTCAATTTCACTTTTAGCCCGAACGGCTGAATGGATTTCCACCAAACTTGGCAAAATTGTAGGGACTGGTAGCCCGATGTGCCTTCGCTATGTCTCAAGATATGTGCTCCAGTAGATTTTGAGTAATTTAGGTTAAAAAAATATATATATCTATAGGCGCGCCCCCGGTACGCGCACCGTGGAGCGCACCGGGCGCGCCACGCGACTTGCGCGCAGAAAGCTGATTGGCTATTGGGTGTCCGTAAACATTCTAAACAGTCTGGAGCGGCCGCCATCTTGTGTCTCGGTAAAATCGAGACACAAGAGGTGGCAAAAACAAAGGGGGGAATTGACCATAAGGGGGCAGGGTAGACCCCCTCCTGACCCCCTAGGTTTAAAGTGGGGGCTAAAATAGGGTCCCGCGGGGCATTTGAAAACAAATATTTTTTTCGATTTGCGCGGGGGGAGCGCCCGGTACGAGCACTGGGAAGCGCACCGGTGAGCGAAGTAAGGGGAAAATCCAGGACCATATTTATGAAGGCCTTGCGCTGCCAGTTTTGCGCCGCCTGTGCGTCACTTTTTGTGACGCACCAGCGGTGTAAAAAAATGCGCATTGTTACGCTATATTTCAAAAGTGACGCATCTAGGTAGATGGGTCACTTTTTAAAACCCACATTATACTTGTGTCAGGTATAATGTATGCAGAGGGGGCGTTCCCTCGCAAAAAGCTTGTTAATAGCGACGCAGTGAAATCTATGAGATTTCACTGCATCACTTTTAGGATGCTGTTGCGTCAAAATCTTGCGCCTGCCTCACAGCAGGTGTAAGACTGACGCAAGACCTTTCACATGGTGCTTTCCCCTGTGAAAGTACGCATTACAGGAGTTGCGTCACTTTTGTGACGCACTCCAGCAATGCGTCACTTTTGTGTTTACAGATACGTCAGAAATACTGACGTATCTGTAACTCCTTGCGACATTATTCGTCATATATTAAATATGACACATCTGGAATGTCGTAAGGAGTGCGCACAGAAAAGTGACGCATCGCACCAGCGGTGTAAAAAAATACGCCTCGTTGCGCTATATTTAAAAAGTGACCCATCTAGGTAGATGGGTCACTTTTTAAAACCCTGTGCCACATTATACCTGCGTCAGGTATAATGTATGCTGAGGGGGCGTTCCCCTGCAAAAAGCTTGGTAATAGCGATGCAGTGAAATCTATGAGATTTCACTGTGTCACTTTTAGGATGCTGTAGCGTCAAAATCTTGCTCCTGCCTCACAGCAGGTGTAAGACTGACGCAAGACCTTTCACATGGTGCTTTCCCCATGTGAAAGGACGCCTTACTGTAGTTGAGTCACTTTTGTGACGCACTCCAGCAATGCGTCACTTTTGTGTTTATAGATATGTCAGAAATACTGACGTATCTGTAACTCCTTGCGACATGATTCGTCATACATTAAATATGACACATCTGGAATGTCGTAAGGAGTGCGCACAGAAAAGTGTCGCATCGCACCAGTGGTGTAAAAAAATGCGCCTCGTTGCGCTATATTTAAAAAGTGACGCATCTAGGTAGATGGGTCACTTTTTAAAACCCTGCGCCACATTATACCGGCGTCAGGTATAATGTATGCAGAGGGGGCGTTCCCCCACAAAAAGCTTTGTAATAGTCACGCAGTGAAATCTATGAGATTTCACTGCGTCACTTTTAGGATGCTGTTGCGTCAAAATCTTGTGCCTGCCTCACAGCAGGTGTAAGACTGATGCAAGACCTTTCATATGGTGCTTTCCCCATGTGAAAGGACGCATTACTGGAGTTGCGTCACTTTTGTGACGCACTCCAGTAATGCGTCAATTTTGTGTTTACAGATACGTCAGAAATACTGACGTATATGTAACTCCTTGCAAACTGATTAGTCATAAATTAAATATGACACATCTGGAATGTCATAAGGAGTGCACCCAGAAAAGTGACGCATCGCTGTTTTCACGTAGCGATGCGTCACTTTTCAGAAATGAGGCCTCCAGTTTATTCACTGTGTCACCTCTACGACCCTTTCTTGCATCAATACGTCCCTTTTGCATACATTACACCTGATGTAGGAATAATGTGGCACAGGGGTTTACAAAGTGACGTATTTACCTAGAAACGCCACTTTGTAAATATTAATAAATAAGGTGCATTTTTTATTGGACTGTTGTGTCACAAAAAGTGATGCTTTGGTGGCGTTAAAGTGACGCATGGCTTCATAAATGAGGCCTTCTGCCTTCAAGTCCAGCAATGCATCTTTTATTATCCTTCCACACCCCTATTCCTTTTCAACATTTTCATTGAATATCAACATTCCCCAAATTCACTCTTCTTCTCATAACTTTCTTTCCTAACACTCACCTTCTTTCAGTCCTCCTACTTCACTTCCTTTTTCCTCTCATACCTTTCTGTTCTTTCTTACTCATTCTCCTTTCCATTATCAATGCACTTTATTTCACTTACTCTTTTTCATTTTTTTAAGAATATAGCTCTTTGATGAGAATTGGAGGTAGTTCTGAAAAGAACTTTTGGTTTTCTTCTCTTTTCTAAACCGGAACAAAAACAGGGAATGGAAACTGCTCAACAGGAGCAAAAAAAACAAACAAAAAAAATTAGGGGTGGGAAGGGCAGTGATGGTTCTCCAATGCTCGAACCATGAGCTGGACACTTTGCTCCCCATAGGTGAGGAGTTGATTGCAGTATCTGCATCTGAGGACACCATGGTTAAATGCAGGTTGAATGTTTGGCACCTGCTCCTGCGATTGCCCCCTCCCAGAAGAAGTTGCTCCTCCGGTTGATGTAGAGGCCCCATCACTGGGAACCTCTTGTGCCAGAGCCCTGACACTTTCCCGGGCAAAATTCTCGGGTTGCTTCCTCTCCACATGCCGGATCATTGTGAAGTTCCCAAAAGAGTACTTTTTCAAAGGTTTTCCTCGTGACAGCTCTTCTTTGCAGATCCTGCACTGCACTTTTGGAGAATTTACCTTTTTTAGTCCAGGTGGGATTATAAAAAATTTCCAAATGAAATGTTCCTTAACTTTTCGTTGAGGAGGCTCTTCATTGATGAATTCTGGTTCATCCTCTCTGCTGGATTGTCTGGCAGCCATGGTAAAACCAACAAAAATCCAGGAGCAAAAAGGCAGGTTTTGCAGTCACAAAAGTGAAAGAAGAAGTGAAGGAAATGGGTGGGGATTTCATTCTTTGAAAAAAAAACTGTTAGCAACCAATGAAAAGTGTTATTTTAAGGTCACATGACCCGACGCGCTTACGCTACGCGCTCCGGAGCGGTTCCGGGGGCGCACACGCGGAGCGAACGTAGGCGCTTCCGGGGCGCATACATGGTGCGAACGTAGGCGCTTCCGGGTGTGTTTACGCGGCGCGAATGTAGGCGCTTCCGAGGGCGCTTACGTTGCGCGCCGAAGTGACGTCATCAAACTTTTACGGAAATGCATAATCATTTTCCTTATGAAAAAAAACTGATTTGATTTGTATGGTACGAAATGTTTTGCATTATTATTAACTTTTCATTCATATTTTTTTTCACGAACGAAAGTAGCGCTCTGGGTGCGCTTTCCGGTGAGATTACCGGTGAGCTTACCGGAGAGCTTACCGGAGAGCTTACCGGAGCGCGCAACCAGAGCGCAAAAGAAAAAAATGATATAAAAAAAAATCTAAAATGAATACTTACACAAAACAGCAAATTGTAAAAAGAAAAAGGTTAGAAACTCGATATAGAAAGGAATTAGCATTTAAAAAACCTTTGAAATTCACTGAAAAAACCATAGGTTTCACACCAGTTAAAGTTAGGAATTAGCATTTAAAAAACCTATTAAATTCACTGAAAAAACCATAGGTTTTACTCCAGTTATAGTTACCTGGAAATTTTACTGACATAAAACCATTGAAATTCCCACGTTATAGTTAGTTGGACTCACTATAACTTGGGCGCCTGCAATGCACTGCTGATGATGTCACATATTACATCACTCATAAAATGGTCAGTGACATCACTCATGACATCACTGATGACACCATCCTTGTGACAGAGTGACAGAGTGACAGACCTCCTTTCAGTGTAATATAAGCCTTGAAACACATATTCAAAAATAGTATTTAACATTTTCAAAAAAGTGGAGATACCCATACCAGTTACAACAAACAATTCAGTAATTCCACCATCTATATACACATTCATTCATTCACAAATTGTTCTATATAGTCACTCATATATATACTCACTCATCATATGTAGTGATACACCTATACATCCTGTTACACACCGACAGTCATCCAAAAGTTACTCACACACATACTCACACATGCAAATAAACTATTGAACATCCATTTATTTGCATATACAAGTATACACACACTACCACCTTACTTCTAAGGGAACTTACACATACTTACTCTCTTAAACAATCACTTATAGAAAGACATACTTAATTAAACAGGAACTCTTACAATCTCTCACTCTCACATATACTCACTTATATACATCAATACTCATATATACTAGATTAAAACATATGTCGTTACTGATAAAGACACTAGTGACACAGTCATTCACTCACTAACACACACATATACACACTTATCCACCCATACAGTCCTGCACATATGCTGTCTTCAAAACACATACAAACAGTGAGTCAGTCATTGATGCATCTATGTGCTAAGTAATACCCCCACCAAACCATTCAGACACTCATACTGATACTAAAAAAAACATCTAATAACCCCTAAACACACACATATAGCTACTCACCAACCCATGCAGCCACTTATACACAAAGTGAAACACTGATACATATATTTAAATATTTAAAATGTATTCGCTAATATATGTATTCACTAAGATACATTTAATAAGCCAGTTAACCAATCAACTTTTTTTTTAAAACATCCATTTACACACTTATTAAAACATTTATTCTTCCATTGACCTTTACATATACATATATAAAACATATTTATTTTTCAGAAAGACACACATTCACTGGATGGTGTCATCAGTGATGTCATGAGTGATGTCACTGACCATGTCATGAGTGATGTAATATGTGACGTCATCAGCAGTGCATTGCAGGCGCGCAAGTTATAGTGAGTCCAACTAACTATAACGTGGGAATTTCAATGGTTTTATGTCAGTAAAATTTCCAGGTAACTATAACTGGTGTAAAACCTATGGTTTTTTCAGTGAATTTAATAGGTTTTTTAAATGCTAATTCCTAACTATAACTGGTGTGAAACCTATGGTTTTTTCAGTGAATATGTATATATATATATATATATTCCAACCTAGAGTTTTAGCCCTCAGTGGAAGAAGCCATAAGAATGGTAACATTTGGATCCATTTCTTTTAGGAGCAGCTGCAACAGGAGACGCAGGGAGAACAGTCACCATCTGTTCGTGTACAGCCAGACCGGTTTTGGGAGTCTATCCCTTCTTCAATGGCTCCTCCTTGGCAATGATGATGCAGTATGCACTTGTGATTATTAAAGCCTGCCTCCAAGGGCGTGGTCAGATGAAATGGCCTTGTGGGTCTTGTAGTGCATACACAATTTACCTCGTGTGAGTTCATCATTGTGGCAGTTAATAAAATGTACGATTAAAACCCATGTGGGCTGGTGAGCATGTGGCTCTGGGTGTCCTCTTGTCTGTGGTCAGCTGCTTCTGGACACAACGCCCCCGTACACTGATCGCACCGTTGGGCGCCATCACGGGTCCGCAGCAAGCGGCAGGCTTTGCTTCCGCGACTGGGCTCAGACGCAAATATTCCAATGTAGAGTTTTAGCCCTCAGTGGAAGAAGCCACAAGAATGGTAACATTTAGATCTATTTCTTTTAGGAGCAGCTGCAACAGGAGACGCAGGGAGAACAGTCACCATCTGTTTGTGTACAGCCAGACCGGTTTCGGGAGTCTATCCCTTCTTCAATGGCTCCTGCTTGGCAATGATGATGCAGTATGCACTCGTGATTATTAAAGCCTGCCTCCAAGGGCGTGGTCAGATGAAATGGCCTTGTGGGTCTTGTAGTGTATACACAATTTATCTCGTGTGAGTTCATCATTGTGGCAGTTAATAAAATGTACGATTAAAACCCATGTGGGCTGGTGAGCATGTGGCTCTGGGTGTACTCTTGTCTGTGGTCTGGCTGTACACGAACAGATGGTGACTGTTACGAGCACAAGCTTGCTGCTGATGGGCTGCGAGCGGTGCGAGCGGTTGCAACTAGGAATTCTTGGCCGCCATGTTGTGATTCCATTGAAGCGAGTAAGGGAAAAAAAGGCAAAAAAGTGGGAAAGGTGAGGGTAGGAGCACTGTAACCTCTGTGGGGTGTTTAGGGTGTGCTATAGAGGAAGTGCGAAGCAAAGTATTCACGACTACCAGTGTGAAAGTGGTGGGCTACGGAAATTAAGTGAGGTATTGCCTAGAGTCTGATGCTGCTAAGGTGAGCTGGTGCACTGGTGCGGGACTCGGGGACTAAAGCTTGAGCCCAAATTGTGTGTCTTATGCTGTGAAGTCATGTGCCTTGGCCACTGCGCTACACCAGTAGAATTAGTGTCAGCATGTGTTTATACCTAATAGGATGAACTACTGACGCGTACTGGGGTACGGAAAATATGTGAGGTATTGTCTAGAGTCTCATGCTGCTCAGCTGAGCTGCTGCCGGACTCAGGGATGAAAGATTTAGCCCATACTCTGTCATATGCTGTGAAGTCATGTGCACTGGCCGCTGTGCCACATCTGTCCAAGTAGTGTGAGCATGTAGTTATACCTACTCGGATTAACTTTTGTTTTGAAAATTGTAACTTTGTGGTATTGGGTTCCCAAGGCCTACATGCTCCGCAGAAATACCCACTTACACCAAAAGAACTGTTGGCACTGAAATTGAAAAGTACAAAAGACAAGTTTATTAAGACCCCATGGGGTGGTGGTACATTCCTACAGCACCCTTCGGCAATGCAAGAAGTATCACACCGAACGTTGGTGCGAGTCCTTCTTTTATACAGATTTACAGTAATAAAAAGGTAGGCGGTACATGGTTACAAAGTTTAGGTACATATATGGTCATTTTTGGAACACAGCCAACTCATGGGAGGGGTTACAACACCACTGGTCAGTTTGGCGGAACATTCCTAAGGGGTGACTGGTCAGTCGGAACTGCGCATGTACAGGCTTGACCGTTACTAAAAATAGCCTGTTGCTGGGCAAACTCGAGTGGTCAATGGCATGGACAAAGGACTAAAGGGCATGCTGACCACGAGGCCGCTCATTCCCTAAAATGGCCGCCGTAGCATACAAAATGGCGTTTTCGAATAAGGCCAAGTTAAGGGAAAAACCGTGTAGCAAAGCTAAGCGATAACCCAGCCATCGTCAAATTACGACAGACGACCCTTTTAGCGTTTAGCTGAAGCTACCTCATAGTGGACATAGTCGGGATACTCATCTTCTATATCAATTGACATAATGTGAGCCACTTCTTTATGAAGCATCAGTTCATTTTGGGGAAGAGCTCGTCTAGATGGAATACAAGCTGATAAACACATGGAACATAATGCAGGACCACATTGTATACATAAACACAAGAAGAATAAGATCCCAACTATGATACATAAGATTGTCAGTAGCTTCCAGCCCCATGTACTAAGCATAGACCAGAACCAACCCGAAAAGGTCCATGTACCATTATCCGGATGTATTTCAGCGGCAATTTTATGCAATTTTGATATCGCATCATATACAGATGGTGAGTTGTCAGGAACGTAAACACAACAGCTACTTCCGATAATTCTACATGCCCCCCTCGATCAGCTAGAACTACATCTAGAATCATCCGGTTCTGGAGCGTGACAATTCTAGATATTTGAAGCTCTTCAGTTATATTCCCCAATGCAAAAGCAGTATCATTAGCTACAGCCTCAACAACACGGGTCAGTCGTCGTATCTTTCGACTGTTCAGAGCAGCTCCCACAAAGGAAAACAAACCCAAATTAAAATCCACATATTGTTGTAGTGCAGTATCGGTCTGATCAATGTCTTCCAGGACTACAGCACGCTTGACTCTATTTAACACAAAGTCATGGTATAGAATATAGTCATTATGGTACATTGGTGGGGCAGTGAATACAGGGGGCAATACAAAAGAGATATAACATGTACCTAACCAGTCTAACGGGAGACAATGATAACCTTTATTGCCACAGATGAAGTATGTATTTTGAGATGCCACAAAGGATATACCATTCGGACTGTCAAATGTAAGTGTGGTGTTACATTCTGGAGTTCTGGATTAATTAAGGTCCAGAGGTGTCAGGGATAACACCCGAAGACCCCTGAGTTCTACCTGTCTTGGTGCACAAATAAAACAGAAACACGGGCTTCTCGATGGTGGCGTCAAAGACCAAAGGTTTATTACTGCAGGGACACAGAAGTCACAGAAACTACACACGGGCAGATTCTAGGAGCCTGTTCGATTTGCACTAAGTGAGTTGCTCCTTAAATACACGTTTTTTGGCTGTAGGCAACATTCTACACATACTCGTACATTTCTTAAACTTTGTATCCCAAACAATAAATATTTAGCGTCAAACAGGAACCGTCAACAAATTTCTGATGTCAAACATTACGAATGAGGGGTTCCCACTGTTCAATCATAATCCCATGTCATCTTCTCATTCAAGAGCCGGACCGCCTCATCACTCATCATAAATTTCGTTACCTCCCCCTAATAAAGACCCGGAAGGAAAGGAGCAGAGCCAGGTGTAGAAGATAGAAAAACAGGATAAGAGATGTTTGTGGGTCGTAAATGGGCAAGGCTACCGACTTCGGCCGCCTAATCATGATCAGGCCAACGAGCACGAGAACCAGTATAGCAGGACTGGCCTCAGGCAGAGGAGGCAGCTTCTGCCGAGTCATGCGGCCACAGCGTTTCCGAACTAGGATGCACGTGTCATTCACAAGGTGAATCACCGGCTAAAGCCTACGTGTCCTTTAGCGAAATGAATTGATCGGAGGTCACTGTTTGTTCATTGACTATGTGAGGGCAAGAATACAAGATGGATGCCGTATTCTAAAATGGATGCCATTGGTGTACCGGAAATGTGCTCATAACGAGAGTGCTCTTGCTCATAGCATAGCGAAAACACCAGGATATACTATATGGATCATTTACGGTTCACTGGTACCGAAATTATAGGTTTACGACAATGTCGAAAACACGGGTTCGAATCGTCACGGACCCTCAGACCCTCCTTTTGCCCTTACATAGGCAATTACTCACTCTATGTCAGGGTCTATCTCGATGTTCATCAGGTCAGTAATATGTTGCTGTAGCATTATTCTTTCTCGCACCTTGTCTCCCAACACAGGCGGTTTCCTTAAATAGGTTGCAGCACAGAGGCTACACAAGGCAGGACCACACTGGATAACAAGACAGCACAAGAATAGGAACACTAAGACAATACCAATGACCATCAGAACCTTCCATTCCCACGCTGATAATAGAGTCCAAAGCCATTCCATTAACGACCAATTTCCCTTGTCTACATGAATAGAGTCGGAAATTGTGTGTAGCTTAGAGATCGCTTCGTACACGGTCCGAGCATTATTGGGGATATAAACACAGCAGCTCGATTGGATCATTCTGCATACCCCACCTCGATCTGCAAGTATTACATCAAGAACCATACGGTTCTGTAATGTCATGAGACGATCCGCCTGAAGCTCAGCTGTTAGGCTACTAAGGGCACCAGCAGTTTCCGTAATAGTAGACTCAACTACCCGTGTTAGCAGACGTAGATTTCTACTATTGACCATAGGCCCCCAGAACGGAAGGAAACCTTTGAAGAAGTCTCTGGCTTCCTGACCAGCAGTATCTTCCTTGCTAAAGACACCTCTTACCACTCTGGTTTTGTGGTAATTTGGGGCAGCTGTATATGTCGGAGGCAACAGTCGAGCAATATAACATGAACCTGAAAAGTCAGCAGGCAACCATGTATATGCCCTGTCTTTACAGATGAAGTAGGTACCCTTAGCGGTTAGGAAGGCAGGGGAAGAGTTTGATGGATACACGTAAGTTTCAACACAGTCACTCTTCCCTAGCCGAGCTCTTGGATTCCTCCCATTACCTTGCAAGCAGACTTGACCTCGGTGAGGTACGACCCAAACTGGAGTGGAGCTCTTACGCTTGTTTTCACCCAAACTAATGCTATACTCCGTAGCATTCCAACTCAAATAAACTCGTAGCTCATCTTTAGGAATAAATGGGGTGTTATTGACGTCTTTAATCATGTCAGTTATTCCCTTTAACAAAGCTTTATTAGCGGAGTTATACTTGGTGGAACGTGGAGGACGCGGGGGATAGGTCTCGAGGGCATAGACAAATACAGTCTGAAAGGCCCGACATGATCCATTATAGCTAAAAGGCAAGACCAGGTAGGGAATGCCCTTATCCATGGTATGTGGTATCAAACCGCACACCCAGCAGTCCGTTGTGTTGACTACCAGTTGGTGTTGGTGCAAGAGCTGTACAAAAGTGTTATTTATGAATTCTGAGCGTCGAGCTTGCTCATGTTCAGGAAACGGATGAAAGGAATGAAGGGAAACAACAGTAGGAGAAACAGGAACATGGGGAGGTAATGTAGTCGTGATCGGTGCAAAGATTAAATGAATACCAAAGGTAATTCCACCCACCAACGTTATTAAAATAATCAAAAACGTAATTGCACATTGCATCAGAAAACATTTGTTATGCAAAATTTTGTATAATCTATTCCTGCGAACATAAATTACATTCTCTCGGTGTAGCCCAGGAAGCTCCATCTTCTACAACCGTTCGTGACCACTGATGATTTGTACGTAGTTGAAAATGCCTCTATAAGCCCTGGGAGTTCCCAGAACTAACAGAAAGACCGACCTTGTGTCTGGCCCCCGCAGATTCAACTAGGCACAAAGCCACGACCCTACGGCGACCCAGACGGCAAGGTAACAGAAACAACAGAAATGAACAGAGAAATACAAAAATGTTCAGTAAACTTCCTGGCTGGAGGTAATGTAATAGATCAAATATGAAAAATGCAGTTTCCTGCTTTATTTGTCCTTAGAATGAGAACGAAGGTTGTATCTCAGTTTTCCTGGCGTTGTTTGATCCGGGAATAGTCTGTTTCCAGAAGGGGCAACAATGTTCGAATTCGCAGATGACAAAGGTTCGTTCGATGTAGTGTTCTGGTCAGTGATCAAAGAAACAGCTTCAGGGGGGGAATCAGAGTTCGGTGAATCAGTTGTCAGTTCTGCATCTCTGAAAGGAACATATTTAGGAACAGGTTCTGTGTCAAAGGCACCAATTCCTTGTCTAACCCAATTGTCATAAGGGAGTGGAAGGGGTACACGCTTAGTGTGAGTGGCATGGACCCAATTTTTCCGGCCAACCACACGTACAGCAGTCCTTGTCGCCAAGAGCACTTGAAAAGGGCCCACAAACTTCGGTTGGAGATTCCTGGTCCGTCCGAAGTTTCGGATGACGATGAAATCTCCGGGTTTCAGCTGATGACCTGGACTTTCCGGAGGCTTTGGCAATGCATCAAAAACCTGTTGGTGAATGAGACTCAATTAAGCAGTCAAGTCAAAAAGGTAATCAATTAACATTGGGTACTCTAGCTGCTTAAATTCTCGTGGTCTCGGTACCCCCAGACATTTGCAGGGTGACCGAACACAATCTCATATGGGCTAAGCCCTACTCGAGAGTGCACAGTCGCTCTAGTGGATAACAAGGCCAACGGTAGTGCATCTGGCCAGGACAAACCCGTGGAAGCTTGGATCTTAGCAAGTTTCAGTTTAAGTGTACCATTTTACCCTTTAATAAACCTGCTGACTGGGGGTGGTTCGCACTATGAAACTTCTGCTTAATCCCTAAGCCTGCACACACACTCTGCATAACTTTCCCTACGAACTCACTCCCATTGTCTGACCATACAATCCGTGGCATTCCATACCTGGGGAAGTATTCTTTTAGGAGGATTTTAGCAGTGGACAAGGCAGTGTTATCTTTTAACGGATATGCTTCAATCCACCTCGAAAAAGCACAGACTACCACTAGGACATATTTAAGGTTATTACATCGGTCCATGTGGATGAAATCCAACTGAATCACTTCGAAGGGACAAGAAGGAGGAGCGAAATGTCCAGCGGATGTGGGGGTTCCCTTACCAGGATTATGCATTAGGCATACCATGCAGTTCCTAACCACTCTTTCTGCACACTTACTGATTCCGTCATTCTTCCAGACTGGGGCCAACATTTTACAAATCCCTTTTGAACTGATGTGCGCTGCTCCATGCGCCATCGTTACCACCGCAAGCACATACGCATCAGGCAACATCCAACGCTGATGTTCCGACAAGTCAATCCAACATCCACTCAAGTCCAATTTACCCGTTTTCTCTTTCCATGCAATCTTTTCCTCTTCAGTTGCTTCTTCCTGAATTGCTTTCACACTTTCCACTGTGTCCTCACACATTCCCGATTCAGCAACCCATCTCGCAGACATTGCAACATACATCCCACTCATCGTATTCCTAGCTATCTGTTTAGCTATCTCATCAGCAAAAGCATTTCCATGACCAACATCATCCGTAACCGCTCGATGAGCGCTGCACTTCACAATCGAAACTTCAGTCGGTAAGGTTAGAGATTCCAACAAGTCATTGACTAACTGACCATGCTGGATCTTAGTCCCATGGGACGTAATAAAACCTCTTTCCTTCCACAGTCGACCAAAACTATGCGCTACGCCGAACGCATACTGACTATCTGTGAACACATTTACTCTCTTTCCCTTTGCTAAAACACACGCTCTAGTCAATGCAATTAATTCTGCAGCTTGGGCAGAATTCTGACTCACTCTTGCAGTCTCCACAATCGTACTCAAAGTCGTTACTGCGTAGGCAGCTGGCACATCACCATTCTCCAATTTAAAACAAGACCCGTCAACATATAACGTGCCATCTGGATCTGGTAAAGGAGTATCCTTAAGATCAATCCGTCCTTTTGTCTCCTCCTCGGTTCTAAAACAACAGTCATGGGGTTCAGGATCACTCGACTCCTGGCTAGTCGGCAACAGTGTTGCTGGATTCAGTACATTGCATCTTTTAATCTGAATGTGACTCGCTAGCAGTGTCAGCTCATAGCCTGATAATCTAGCACTGGTGAGGTGCTGAGTTTTCGTTCGGTTCATGAGTGTATCCACGGCATGTGGAACCATGACTACTAGCATATTGTTCATGACCAGACCAGCAGATTGTCGAATGGACACTGCAGCTGCTGCTGTAGCTCTTAAACAACTTGGCAACGCTCTGGCTACCGGGTCTAATGTTGATGAAAAATACGCACAAGGACGTTGTTTAGCCCCAAATCGATGCGTCAAAACACTCAACGCACAACCTTCTCTCTCGTGAACATAGAGTGTAAATGGCTTACTGTAGTCAGGTGTACCCAACACAGGAGCTGAACACAGTGCATTTCGTAACTCAGAGAAACTCTGCTGACATTCGTCAGACCATGGCACCGGACTCGGAACACATTTTCCAGTCAGGGCCACCAATGGTTTTGCCAAGAGAGAAAAATTTGGGATCCATTGCCTGCAGAATGAAGTAATACCTAAAAACGCACGCACTTCTCTCTGTGTGCTAGGAACATTCATCTGAGTAATTGCTTTTATTCTCTCCGGGGTCAACCTTCTTCCCTCCTTTGACAAGAGATGACCTAGGTAGGTCACTTCTTGGCAACAATATTGTAGTTTGGAAGGTGACACCTTGTGATGTAAATCCGACAAATGATGCAGTAGAGAAATTGTAGCTATTTTGCAAGTTTCCTCGTCATCAGCAGCCACTAGAAGGTCATCTACATATTGCACCAAGGCAGAACCAGGAGGAAGCACAAAAGAATCTAACTGACTTTTTAATGCCTGACTGTAAATGGATGGGTTTTCACAATAGCCTTGTGGAGCGCGCTTAAACCTGAAACTTCTACCTCCTAGAGAGAAGCCGAAAATATCTCTGCTTTCCTCGGCTATCGGAATGCTGAAAAAGGCATTTTTCAAGTCAATCACTGTAAACCATGTGGCCGTAGCAGGAATCAGCGTCAACAATGCAGTAATGTCTGGAACCACAGGAAACTGCGGAATCACAATTTTGTTAACCTCTCTAAGGTCAATTACAAATCTGTAGACTGGAGGTTTTGAAGGATCAGTGCGTTTTTGAATCGGCAGGACAGGACTGTTACAGACATTCCCTCTAGTTTCTTCTATTACGTCTTTCTGGATCAGGTCTTGCACTATCAATAAAAGCGCACGTTCGCCTTCGCTAGAGATCCTATATTGTGGGATTCGTGGGAATTTAACATTTGCTTTCAAACTTACTACATAAGGAGGAATTTCCAAAAGACCTACATCATTAGGACCAGTCGCCCAAAGAGTATCAGGGAGAGAACGCAGCTCCAGTGGGAGCGCATCCTTTGACAAGTACATTGGGGAGATGACTCTCTTACCCAACGTAAGCTGTACTCCTGAAGGAGAACAGTACAGTGTCGCATACAGGCGTTTTAACAGATCTAAACCAAGCAGATTTTCATTGCAACCGGTCATCAAAATCAGGGGTGCTTTTAATTGACGAGGCCCAACAGAAATAGACAAAGAACCAGAAACAGGATTGTGAACAGGGGCGTCTGAAAAACCTACTGAAACGTTTGTTAAGCCAGACAAAGGGGCGCCAGGGAGTTTCGCATGCATGATAGAACTTTTTGCTGCACCAGTATCCAACAGAAACGGTTCGACCACACCTGATGTAGCTACTGCGACATAAGGCCCACTCTGATCTACTGGAACTGATACTACTCCCTCTCTTTGTCCATGGCTGTCCTAGTATTCATTTTGTTGAATTTCCTCGCTAACCTCACAGTAATCTTCTACATGGTACTGTTGAGATCTACCAGGCTGTACAGATTGTCCATTTCGCTGGTCGAAATAATTAGAAGGACGATCATTAGTCTGCGGAGGCATAGTACCTCGTCCTCGGCCTCTAGGGGTTTGCGTAAAACCACCGCGACCTCTCTGAGCTGGAACACCATTATTTTGTGCATTTAGGACTGGACACTCATTCTTATAATGACCTTCCTTTTTGCAGTAAGCACACTGATTCCATTGGTACTGCGGTCTTTGGGAACCGTAATCGGTCCTCTGATATGGCCCTTGCTGTGAGTTTGTCTGATTCATGCGAGGCGGATATGCCTGCTGCAAAAGGACTTTGGTTTTTAAATCTTTTGTTTTCTTTTCTGACTTTTCTTTCTCTTCTTTATCCCTATTTTCATAGTACTGAGCAGTTGCAAGTATGTCGTAGAGACAGCCCACGCACTTTCAGAATCTTTTAATTTATCACTAAGCTCTGGTAACAAATTATGCACAAATTTATCGACAAACAATCTCTGGCCTCCCTCCGTGCTCATATCCTGACCACTGTGATCTACGAAAGTTTCTTCAAATCTAGTGAAGAAGTCAGAGACGCTTTCGTCTTTCTTCTGCTTGCATGCGGAGAGTTTGTCCCAATTAACGCGCAATGCTGGCATCAAAGTTTTCATTAAATCGATTATCCTACCAGGTAAATTAGCAATTAGAGGTTCAGGCTTAGAACCACCAATTTGTTGACCATCTGCCGCTACTATGGCTGGCCAATCACCACCTAGAGCAACTGGATGATTGTCGTTACGAATTTTAGCCCAAATAGTTTGTGGCACTACATTGCCAAATAGCATGTCGATGTCTGCTAAGTTCATAACACAAGCTTGAACCGTCTGAGTCAGCTCTTTATAATACCCAGCTGGATTTTTACGCGGGTCTGGCAAAGCCTGTTTTACTGCTAACACTTCAGCTCGTTTCCACAGAATGTGTATCCACACTCTCTGGAACTGTGCTGGAGCGGCTACAAAACCATTGACCGCATCAGCTTGAATGGCTTTGCGCCATATTGGCGGAACCTCCCTCATCGGATATTGACGACCTTGTTTTGTGCTACGTTTCTCTAGATCCCTTGGTGAGCTGAGAGAAGGATCAAACCTATAGCCTAAAATCAGTTCCATCGCTTCTTTTACGTCCTGACCTACTATCATACCTGCAGCAAATTTTTGCTGAACATGAATTAAATCATCCGGAACTGATTCAGAGTCGTCCTCCTCCCAATCCTCACGCAAAAGGGAACACATTACATCGAACACATAGCGCTGTGTTGGTTCATTCCATTGCATAAATGTTTCCAATACATCTCGTACATCATACCTTCCAACTTTCGAAATCCACCTAAGGGCTGTAGAATCTAATATTCCTCGTTCTTCAATATTAGGAAGCTGACTACGTCTCTGAGTAGATTCAGAGGCAGGAGTCTTAATTAGAGTTTTGTAAAAAGGAGATAGAATATAAGTGACAGATTCGGTGATTTTCCGAGGAACAGAAAGCGGAGAGATAAAGCTTGCAGAATTTTTGAGTAGAGATGTAGTTGGAACAGATGAAACAGTAAGAGTAGGGGTAGCAGGCAAAGCAATTTGCGAAACAACAGGTATAAGCGGAGCAGGCATAGGCAGAGGAGCAGGCAATCCTGGAAGAGGGGGTGCCGGAAGAACGTTGTTAACCACAGGGAGTGCAGGAACTGGATTCAAGGGAACAGGAGCAGGTATCCCAGGCTGTCCAGCAGCTGGTAATAAAACATGTGGCAAAGGCGGAGCCGTAGCACCCTGTGCATACGGTGGAGGTGACCTCAACAAATAAGACAACAGGGGATCCTTTTCAGGGTCCTCTACTGGCTTAGCAGCACATGATGGCAAAGCAGGGTAGCACTTGTCAATCGCCAAATTACGCTCTCTATCAGATATCTCTATTGCTTTCTCAGTTTCATTGAGTTGCAGCTGCTTAGCAGACTGTATTAAGGTCAACTCTTGCTCTTTTTGCTCTTTCTTCAATTTTTTAAGCTCTCTTTGTTTGGATTCTTTTCGCCAACAACGGAAAGAATCAAACATTGCTGGCCGGGCTTTCTTCTTAAACAGTTTTATTTCCAAATTATCAAGGATTTCGGGTTCAAAACTACCATGTAGTGGCCAACTAAGGACACCATCCTTTTTCGTGTAACGGACCCACACCTCATTATAAGATATAGGCCCCACACCATGCTTGCAGTAGAGCTCGTAAGTAGGAGTTCCAATTGGAGGAACCGGACATGAGTCCTCCAACCGGGAATCCCTGTAGCAACCAAAACATGAAAACATACAGTTTTTCCGACTCACCATTTTTACAAACCGGAACACAGAACAAACACAAATAAAGATGCGCAATCGGAATTAGAACTTAGGCCTACCAAATGAACAAATGCATCGATACCCAAACCAACCAAAGATTATCGTAACGAGAACAACCAGTGATAATCTACAAAACCAAGTCAAGTCAGAGAACTGAAAGGATTATCCGAACAGAAGCAACCAATTGATAAATCCTTACAAAGTAACCAAAAACAACTAGCGACCACTTAATACTTAACTGAGGCACTGAAGACGTTACCAAGGAGAAACCCGTCACGTCTCGCCGTACTAAGGTCTGCACCTCGGGTCCAAGACAGGGCGACAGTCAAGGCAGCGGACCTCTGCAGCCGTCTGAACGGGAACCCTCGTGGAAGAGAACGTCGGGCCACTTTTGCGATATACCGGGATCGATGAAGTGGGGCGCCTCCCTCTGGAATCTTCACACGAAGCTTCTCGAAATCTTCAGGCTTTTGGACCGGTACCAAATGACGTCGCCCAACGTTGGGCGCCAATTGGAGTTCTGGACTAATTAAGGTCCAGAGGTGTCAGGGATAACACCCGAAGACCCCTGAGTTCTACCTGTCTTGGTGCACAAATAAAACAGAAACACGGGCTTCTCGATGGTGGCGTCAAAGACCACAGGTTTATTACTGCAGGGACACAGAAGTCACAGAAACTACACACGGGCAGATTCTAGGAGCCTGTTCGATTTGCACTAAGTGAGTTGCTCCTTAAATACACGTTTTTTGGCTGTAGGCAACATTCTACACATACTCGTACATTTCTTAAACTTTGTATCCCAAACAATGAATATTTCGCGTCAAACAGGAACCGTCAACAAATTTCCTTTAGCGAAATGAATTGATCGGGGGTCACTGTTTGTTCATTGACTATGTGAGGGCAAGAATACAAGATGGATGCCGTATTCTAAAATGGATGCCATTGGTGTACCGGAAATGTGCTCGTAACGAGAGTGCTCTTGCTCATAGCATAGCGAAAACACCAGGATATACTATATGGATCATTTACGTTTCACTGGTACCGAAATTATAGGTTTACGACAATGTCGAAAACACGGGTTCGAATCGTCACGGAACCTCAATTCACTTTTTCCAACAGAGATTGTACCTTTATTTCGTATGCAAAGATCAGCTTTAGTATCTATAACATTAATAACATGAGAGCTGGACATATTAATGTTCCGTTGATTACTGTAGATTCGGGGTGCAGACACGTTGTCGGGGCAGTACTCTTCCCATTCGAATCGAGTACCCTCAGCTTGGGGATAGCCGTCCCGATCATGATAGCATATCTTGTTTAAACAGAAAAGCACCCCCCCTTTTGTTGGCCAGTGCAGAGTGAATAGAAGAGTATACCAAGCATTGCAGGAACCATTATGGGAAAATGGGAGTGGGATAAGTGGTGTGCCTCATTTCTTCTGATGTCCAGGCAACATCCCACACACCCAACAGTTAGAAGTGTTCGTCATATTGTGAGTATGATGCAAGATTTCAATGAAGCTATTGTTCAAGTAAGTCTGTCGCCGTTCTTCATGATAGGGTAAGGTGAAATGAAAAAGTTCAGATGGAGCCGGGGTAGTCGGCAGCAAATGTTCTCGTACAGGCACCACAAGTTCTACTACCCAGGCTATCACTGCTATTACCACAATTGTCAATACAAACAATATAGCACCAAGAATTCTTTTGTCTCGTCCTGCAGAAGACCCCATAGTTCAAAAGAGTTCACAATGTCTCAAATATACACTAAAAATAAAAAAATTTGAGTGCTGAGCTCCGAGGTAGCCGTTGTTTTCTTCTCCGGGGTCAAGACGGGTGTCGCTACTCTTGGCAGAACTGACCCCCCCCTTGAGATTCCCGGCTTCCGTTTCACAAACCCCAGAGCGGTAACCAACCAATCTCGCACCAAAAAAAAAAATCTTCTTTCTATCTTGGCCGCAGATTATAACGCTGTTGTCCAGAAACGGTGTGGTCCGGGATGGCTCCCTCCGATTCGGCCGACGTCACAGCTGGGCTCTTTTCCTCGTCCAAGATGTCTCTGTAGTCAGACAGCACAGTAGGATTCACCAGGTCCGGAGAGACGCGACGGCAGTGAGTTGAATGCACCCACCGCTTCCTGTTGGTCACTCGTACAGCTGTTCGAGTCGCAAGCAGGACTTGCTCGGGGCCACGCCACCTCGGTTCCAAGCTGTTCGCTCTCTCAAACGATTTGACCATCACAAAGTCACCAGGACGAAGATTGTGAGCCTCTCCAATGGAATTGTCAGGGAGCGCTACTCGAACCTGTTGGTGAATAGAAAGTAAATCATTTGTTAATCGTGCCAAATAATCGTTCATCATTATACAAGGCACATCATGTAACAATCGCGGCTTAGGAACTCCCCATATATTAATAGGCCTTCCAAACACCACTTCATAAGGTGTGAGGCCAGTTCGAGAGTGGGGCACTGATCTAATAGAGAGTAATGCTAACGGCAAGGCATCCGGCCACTTCAAAGACGTGGACGCCACAATCTTAGCCAGTTTTAGTTTCAACGTGGCATTGTACCATTCAACAAGACCTGCTGATTGAGGATGGAACACAGCATGAAACTTTTGCTGAATCCCCAATCCCTTCAGCACATATTCTACAATTTTCCCAACAAAATGAGGACCATTATCACTCCACAAAAATTTGCAAACTCCATATCGAGGAAAGTACTCTTTGAGCAAAACCTTGCCCGTTGTCAGAGCCGTATTATCTTTCGTGGGGAAAGCCTCAACCCATTTGCTAAAGGCACACACCAACACTAAGACATACTTAAGGTTATTGCAACGCTCAAGCTGGATGTAATCCATCTGAAGTACTTCGAATGGTGCAGAAGGTGGAACGAACCCTCCTTTCGGAGTATGCGTCCCTTTTGCAGGATTGCGCTGTAAACATATCAAACAGGTCTGCACTATTCTCTTGGCAGTGTTGGCAATCTCAGGATTAACAATCGAGTAATTGCAAGAGCTCCAACATGTGCCAACCCATGTGTCATCTGAACCATCGCTTGCAAGTAAGCTGCAGGCAATTTCCATCGTTCCATATCCTTGCTCCTCCAACAACCCTCATCATCCAGCACCCCCTCTGCTGCCCATGTTACAAGTTCTGCTTCAGTCGCTGATTTCTGGATGTCTAATATCTCTGCTCCAGCATCATGCCATCGCTCGGCCTGCGACTTCACTACATACATGGGGGAGTCGTTTCGTGACATAGCTGTTTGTCTTTCTATACTGTCTGCAAAGGCATTGCCTTGTCCCACTTTGTCAGTGACCTTTTTATGTGCACTGCATTTAATTATCGCCACTTTCTTTGGACAAAGTAACACGTTTAGGAGATCACGCACTAGTTCTCCGTGCATAATGTGTACTCTATGCGAAGTCAAAAACCCACGCTCTCTCCGGAGTAGGCCGAAGTCATGCGCTACTCCGAAGACGTACCGGCTATCTGTGTAGATGTTCACACATAAGCCAGCACTCAATTCGCAGGCTCTTGTCAAAGCTATCAGCTCCGCTGCTTGGGCTGATTTCTGGGGTATTCGTGCTGTTTCTACCACCGTTCTAAGTGTCGTGATCACATATGCTGCAGAAGTTGTGCCATCTGGCAGCCTCAAACACGATCCATCAACCCACAGTTCCCCATCCACATCTGGAAGTGGCATATCCTGTAAGTCGACACGACCCTTTGTTTGTTCCTCGGTCAGGAAAATACAATCATGGTGTTTTTCCTCCTGACCCTCTTCAACCGGATATGGCAATAAAGTGGCAGGGTTCAGGGTAGCGCATCTTTTCAGTGTGATATGCGGCGCCAAAAGTGTGAGCTCATACCCTGTTAAACGTGCACTCGTGAGATACTGCGTCTTCGTTTGATTTATTAGGGCATCTACTGCATGGGGAACTAACACCAACAATTTGTGTGACAAAACTATTCCCTCACTTTGCCGTATAGCTACTGCTGTCGCTGCGACTGCTCGGAAACACCCAGGTAATCCTCGCGCTACAGGATCAAGAATGGCTGAGAAATACGCACATGGCCTCTGCTTATCCCCGTGTGCCTGCACTAACACTGATAACGTGCACCCATCTTTCTCGTGCACGTACAACGTGAAGATCTTTGTGTAATCTGGTGTACCTAACACGGGTGCAGAGCAAAGGGCCGGTCTCAATTGATCAAAAGCCTTTTGACATTCATCTGTCCATTCAAGGGGCATTGGTGTAGTTTTGGACAATAACGCTAACAAAGGTTTGATAATGTGCGAAAACCCCATAATCCACTGTCTACAAAAGGATGTTAGTCCTATGAAGGCACGTACATCTCTCTGGGTGGGGGGACTGGCGTATCCAAAATCGCTTGAATTCGATCTGATGTTAATGCACGCCCCTCCTTAGACAAAAGATGACCGAGGTAGGTCACCTTGGGTCTACAGTATTGTAGCTTTTTCTTAGAGACTTTGTGATTATTCTGAGCCAAAAAGGAAAGCAAAGCAAGTGTACCCTCCTCACATTGTGCATAGGTATCTGCAGCCAACAGGAGATCATCAACATACTGTATAAGGGCTACTCCGGATTGCAATTCAAAAGAGTCAAGCTGTCTTTTTAAAGCCTGGCTATAGATACTAGGACTCTCGGTGTAACCTTGGGGTACACGACAAAATCTGTACGATTTATTATTTAATGTAAAGCCAAATAAGTATCTGCTGTCAGGATGAATGGGGATGGAAAAGAATGCGTTTTAAAGGTCAATAACAGTAAAGGTCGTTGCAGTTGGGGGTACCAATGTAAGTAATGTCGTGATATCAGACACCACCGGATATTGGGGAATGACAATTTTGTTAATTTCTCTCAAATCAATATTAAATCGATAGACTTTGTCGTCAGTGTCTTTTTTAAGGATCGGAAGAATAGAGCTGTTACAGACATTGGAAGGAACTTCCTCCACCACTCCTGCAATAATCAAATCCTGAACGATGTGCGTCAGGGCAATTTCACCTTCCCTAGAGATCTTGTACTGTGGTACACGTGGCAAAAGTACTCCCTCCTTAACAGTAATTCGAATAGGTGGAATGAGCATCTGTCCCACATCCGTATCTGATGTCGCCCATAACGTGTGTGGGAGAGAGGCTAATGCTTCAATTTCCTTCATTGTACAAAATCTGTCTGAATCTGGGTAATTGTCGTTCAAAATAACCCGCACTCCTTCAGGGGCGCAGCGTATCGTTGCTCGAAAATATTTAAGCAAATCAATGCCCATAATGTTATCCGGAGTGTGAGGTGACAACAAAAATGGGCAAAAACTGAAACATTTGTCAATACAAAGTGCAAGAGGTTGTGATAATGGGCTAGGAGAGGGTGTGCCATCAAACCCTATACATGTTATCGTTTCGCCAGACAGGGGAGCCCTTGGAACCAAGTTTTTAGACAAGGCACTACGAGTAGCTCCTGTGTCAACTAAAAACTGATCAGTAGAACCCAAAATGCCCGCTGATACATATGGACCTCTTTGATCTACTGGCACTTCAACTGATTCCGCACCCCATCCTACGCAATCCTATGCATGCACATAATCCTGATGCTCCACATTCTCACCCTCCGAGATCGGATATTGGTTCCGTCTATCAAAGGTATTTCGTTCATCCTGACCACGACCCCTCGCTTCAAACCTACCACGATCACTTCCGCCACCTCTCGCTCCTGAATAACTATTCCTCGACCTTCCACCTCCTCGACCACGCTGACTACGTTGCTCACGAAGCACCGGACAATCTTCAGCCCAATGCCCAAACTCTTTACAATATGTACATTGGTCCTCAGCAATATCGGTACGACCGTACGACGCATTACCCCCTCCTCGCCTGCCTCTATCACTTCCTCTAGATTGCGCACCACGAACCTGTGCCAACATCACCTTCGTTTTCAATTCCTTCGTTTTCTTATCAACACTTTCTTTAGCCTCTAGTTCCAGCCGCTCGTAATACTGGGCCATAGTTAACAAAGACGCAGGGGTCGCTGTGGTCCAAGGACTTTCACTTGCTTTCAATCTTTTTGCAATCTCCGGTAGGAGATTAGCCACATACTTATCTACAAACAAATCCCTACCCGTATCATCTGTTAATGATTGACCACTGTAATCATGAAACGCTTCTTCAAAGCGTGTAAAGAAATCAGATACCGATTCGTCTGGCTTCTGTTTGCATGAAGGTAACATAGTCCAATCGATCTTTTTAGGAGGCAGAAGCGTTTTTAGTTTGTTCAAAATAGCCGCTGGAAGATCTAAAATTAAATCACATGGTTTGCATGCAGGTTCCCTGTCTAAATCAGTCTGACTTATCTCCTTCCAAGTTGCCCCAAACATCGTTTGATCATTAGTCTTACGAATCGATCTCCACATATCAGGGGGAAGTATTAATCCAAAGAAAAGATCTATATCAACAAGAGTCATAACACAAGAGGAAATGGCCCCCTCTACCCCTTCATAGAATGCTGCCGGATTCTTACGGAGATCAGGTAAAGCGTTTTTCAATGCCATAACATCTGCTCTATTCCAAGGCGTATACACCCAATTATATATAAAATACCCCTTTGAATTTGCCGACAGTTTATCTTCATCTGTACCGTCCCCTTTAGGGGGAACATACAGAGGTGCAGCTTCACGCATAGGCATACCATGCACTTTAGAATTCTTATCTGAACCCAAGATAGAACACTGTTTGGACTGCTCCGTCGACCCCGGCACGGACTCTTTTTCTGTTTTTCGTGCTTCCCGCAATCTGGACGCCTCATCCCGTAGCTGGAGCAATCGTGTGAAAAACCCATCTGCATCTGCAAGAACAAATAAACCTTTACGCATATTCTCATGATGGACTGACATATACTTTGGTTCTAAGTCCACTGAATTTTTACGGAATCGAGTAATTACTTCATGATGGACTGACATATACTTTGGTTCTAAGTCCACTGAATTTTTATGGAATCGAGTAAATACTTCATCTGTAAAAGTAGTTAAAAAACACATCAATTCTCGTTCCGACCACTTATCCTTTTCAGCTGTAACTTCTGACACAGTTATGTGATTCAAATTCAATTTCCTAGCAAAACTACGCAAGTCCGCGGCTCTCTCAGCAGTTAACCTGGTACTCGACTTATCCCGACCTTCATCACCGGAATCCTCAGACGGGGCAGTAGGCTGAACATACGGAGGCGGAGATCGATCTAATAACGAAAAATCATCAACCTCATTATTAAGGACAGGATAAAGCGGACGACGAATAGGAAATTGACCGGTCGTTTGCAAATTACGTTCCCGTGCCTCCCTCTCTTTCTTCTCCTGCGCCTCCTTCTCCTCAAGCTGTAAAGCTTTATCTCGAGCAGCCTTGCGCTGCTCTTTGTCTGCCAAGGCAACTTCACGCTTCATACGTTCACGCACTGCTTTCTCCCACATTCGCACACAATCAAACATGTCCTGTCTAGACCTGCGCTGAAACAACATTGCTCAACAAACTGAACCTTTCGCAAATCAAACGACCCATGTAGTGGCCATTGCAACTCGGGATCGGTTCTAGTGTATTTATGCCATAATTTACTGTACAGTATAGGGGGAAGGCCGAATTTCACATACATCTCACGATTAGGTGTTCCCTCTGGGGGAGCCGGCTGAGATTCATTTAGCCTATATGTGGTACCATTTCCAAGACAGCACATCCCTCGGAGTGTGCTTAAGACAGGCATGTTCAAAAAGTACCACGAAAGCGTGATACCGTAAAAATGGCACTTACAGTAATTCACACAAATGTGCCGCTCAAAGTACGAACAAAATTAGAGAAACATCTCTACATGCCTGCCTATGTGAAGTGCACTACACATATGATTCAAAATTCACAAAGTCAAAATGTTAGCTAACTCAAATCATAGTCACAATCATAGAACTTCAGTAAGCGTCCGCAGACTACCTTACTGATCACAAATCTTACCCAAATCTCAAATATCCAGATTCCAACTGCCAAGGTCTTTGATCGAATCAGCTAAACGGGCACTGTACAGCAACGCAGACGAGCAGGATCTCAGTCGGAGACCGGCGCCACCTGGAAGGTCAGATCAGAAGGAAATAAAGAAAACACCGTGGGTGCCAAGACTCGGGTCACTCAGTGGCAGCGTACGCGTCCATGGCGAGTTTCCAATCCTTCGTCACGACCTCTCCTTCGGGCATCCGAGTCGCCGATGAGTCCCTTCGTGGTCGCCAATTTGTGGTATTGGGTTCCCAAGGCCTACATGCTCCGCAGAAATACCCACTTACACCAAAATAACTGTTGGCACGGAAACTGAAAAGTACAAAAGACAGGTTTATTAAGACCCCATGGGATGGTGGTACATTCCTACAGCACCCTTCGGCAATGCAAGAAGTATCACACCGAACGTTGGTGCGAGTCCTTCTTTTATACAGATTTACAGTAATAAAAAGGTAGGCGGAACATGGTTACAAAGTTTAGGTACATATATGGTCATTTTTGGAACACAGCCAACTCATGGGAGGGGTTACAACACCACTGGTCAGTTTGGCGGAACATTCCTAAGGGGTGACTGGTCAGTCGGAACTGCGCATGTACAGGCTTGACCGTTACTAAAAATAGCCTGTTGCTGGGCAAACTCGAGTGGTCAATGGCACGGACAAAGGACTAAAGGGCATGCTGACCACGAGGCCGCTCATTCCCTAAAATGGCCGCCGTAGCATACAAAATGGCGTTTTCCAATAAGGCCAAGTTAAGGGAAATAACGTGTAGCAAAGCTAAGCGCTAACCCAGCCATCGTCAAATTACGACAGACGACCCTTTTAGCGTTTAGCTGAAGCTACCTCATAGTGGACATAGTCGGGATACTCATCTTCTAAATCAATTGACATAATGTGAGCCACTTCTTTATGAAGCATCAGTTCGTTTTGGGCAAGAGCTCGTCTAGATGGAATACAAGCTGATAAACACATGGAACATAATGCAGGACCACATTGTATACATAAACACAGGAAGAATAAGATCCCAACTATGATACATAAGATTGTCAGTAGCTTCCAGCCCCATGTACTAAGCATAGACCAGAACCACCCCGAAAAGGTCCATGTACCATTATCCGGATGTATTTCAGCGGCAATTTTATGCAATTTTGATATCGCATCATATACAGATGGTGAGTTGTCAGGAACGTAAACACAACAGCTTCTTCCGATAATTCTACATGCCCCCCTCGATCAGCTAGAACTACATCTAGAATCATCCGGTTCTGGAGCGTGACAGTTCTAGATATTTGAAGCTCTTCAGTTATATTCCCCAATGCAAAAGCAGTATCATTAGCTACAGCCTCAACAACACGGGTCAGTCGTCGTATCTTTCGACTGTTCAGAGCAGCTCCCACAAAGGAAAACAAACCCAAATTAAAATCCACATATTGTTGTAGTGCAGTATCGGTCTGATCAATGTCTTCCAGGACTACAGCACGCTTGACTCTATTTAACACAAAGTCATGGTATAGAATATAGTCATTATGGTACATTGGTGGGGCAGTGAATACAGGGGGCAATACAAAAGAGATATAACATGTACCTAACCATTCTAACGGGAGACGATGATAACCTTTATTGCCACAGATGAAGTATGTATTTTGAGATGCCACAAAGGATATGCCATTCGGACTGTCAAATGTAAGTGTGGTGTTACATTCTGGAGTTCTGGACAACTTGTGTATGATGCTTAGGGGGTATTATACAGAGACTGCGAAGGTAAATTTGCAAGTATGAAATCAATTTGGTATTTGTGAATTGCTGTCAGGGGTTTGCCGGTTCCCTAGTCCTATTTCTTTGACCATGTACATATAGGTCACATGATAATAAGTGGGCGTGTTCTCCTGTATAAAGGGAATTACCTACCTCTTCCTCATTGCTTGGTTTTGCCCCCTTGTCGCCTTTTGCCCGGAGTTGGATTGGACGTGTTTTTCCTGCCGCTGGTGATTTCCTGGATCTTGGAGTCCTGTGCATTGCTGCACCAACTTTTCTTGCCATTCTCGGGGTCCGGGGGCCACCGGCTCCTAGTTTTCGTGCATCAGCCATAAAGAAGCCTGCAGTCCTCACAGGTTAACATCTCTGGATGGTTTTTTGGGGGTTTACGGGGTCAGCGCTATCTGTTTCCCTGAGACCCAGTAGTCTGCTGGGATTGGATCGGCAATACGCGGCTGCGTATTGGCTAAAGAGTGGCCATTTCCTGGAGTTATATAACCGCTCGACATCATTTTGCATTTTGAGGTGCAAATACGAACAGCTCTATAGTTTTTTTCTTTAGTCATAGTTAGTTTAGGTTCCCCTTTTTGTGGCCTGGATATTCGTGTTTGGGGAAGACCTTTTCTTCGTAATACAGAGAATATTGGAAATTGGACAATATTCCATTGACATCGCTGCTGACGAGCTCTGGTAAGAGGGGTTCCTTTATTGAGAAAGGGGGTGTCTGTTTTGTACATGGTCTTAGAATATATTGCTAGTAGGTGTTTCACAAAACCTGTAGTGAGGAGCGTTTGTTTATGTCTCCTACTCCAGGTATCCCTACAGTGTGATAGAGCCATCAGTCGAAAAGAGTGCCTATCCATAGAAGTCCAGTGCTGTCTTCCTTTTTGTTTTGCCTCCCACCCTCTCCTGGCGCCCTGGTGAATCGTGCTCTGTGTTTGTATTCTGCGCACATCATAAGGCTGTGGGTAGGGGATAGGGATCATCTTTGCCTCCGCAGTGTTGGGCATAGCTAGATGTCAAAGGAGACAGAAAACCAAGCCCACAAATGTATACACTGCCTGGGCGAGGATGAATGAGGCTGGGAATTCAATGGCGGAGGTTAATTGCCCTACCATAAAGGATCTAATTGGGGCTATTACATCTTTACAGTCCCAGGTACAGGATCTAAGGCAGGAGAATTTCGGCTTGAGACAGGAGCTTAGTGCAGTTAAAGCTAGGGACCAGCCTAGGGGTCAGGGACCTGTAGTATAACCTGCCACCTTCCAATTTGAGAGAGGGGTTGGGCAGGGAGCAAGTGGAGGGGCTCCCATAGCAGTGACTGTATTGACTCCTGTCCAGGTACCATTAGCGGCGCCTGAACGTTTTTCAGGTGATTGCAACAAGTATAGCACGTTTATGAATCAATGTCATCTGCACTTCATGTGTCGCCCTAATGCTTTTCTGGATGATTCAGCCAAGGTGGCGTTCATTATTTCATATCTAGCAGGAACGGCGGCACTGTGGGCCGTTCCATTGGTAGACAATGATGATAGGGTGTTGTATAATTATCAGGCCTTCAAGGACCAGATGAGATGTTTGTTTGCCAAACACACTTTCATGCAGGCAAGTGACATGGAAGTATTGAAATTGCGGCAGGGTAAGCAGGATTTGTTAACCTAAATTGCCACTTTCAATCCTTTGGTGTCTGAAACTCAGTGGCCAATGGAAAAAGGGACTTCCCTGTTTTACCAGGGGTTGTGTGAAGATTTGAAAGACGTTGTGTCTCAGGTGGTGGATCCTCTGTCTGATTGTGTAGCATTCATCGACCTGGTGGTAAAGTTGAATCATTGGTTGTTAGAAAGGCGTGGTGAGCGGAATCGCTTTCAGTCGTCGCGCACTATGTGGGTAAAGAGTGTAGGCAAACCACCCAGTCACCCTAAGCCATGACCCGACCCGATGGAGATTGGTGGAGTCAGAGGTCGGTTGACATTTGATGAGAAAAAGAGAAGGCGAGATTTGAATTTGTGTTTGTATTGTGGACGTGCAGGTCATTATGCTCGTGAATGTCCAACAAAACCATCTAGTGTGATACCAAAGAACACAGTGGCATTCCTAGAAAAACAGAATAGAGTCAGGACATAAGAGGAGCATAAAATGTCATACGAGGTAGTGGGGACAGTGCAGAGAGTGCTGCGACACTTTACTATCTCACCCTGTCTCGTGATCTCAAGTAGTAACCGTGCTACCGTTTCGGTGTTGATTGATTCGAGAGCAACAGGCAACTTCATGGACATGCAGTTGGCTGAGAGATTGATGGTCCCTTGTGTATATAAGCAACAGCCAGAACCTGTACATGCAATTGATGGGACTGAGTTATCGTCAGGATCCATCACACGGCAAACAGAACCGTTGTGTTTGCTATGTGATAATGGTCATTCAGAGTTTATATGTTTTGGTTTGAATGATGCTCCTTCGTTTGGTGTGGTTCTTGGTGTGCCTTGGCTGCAATTGCACAATCCCTGGATAGATTGAGTAAGGCGAACAGTGACTCTGTTCATTGTCTACAGAATTGTTATGAGGTTGCCACTGACTGGATATCTGGAATAGCTAGATGTAAAAGGTGACAACTGCAAACTACTCACTCCTACGGGTCTGATGGCGCTGGGTGTGTAAGCTGAGCTGCTGCCGGAGTCGGGGTAAAGTCGCTGAACTACTGACCCCTACCGGTCTGAAAGTGCGGGATACGGAAATTAAGTGAGGTATTGCCTAGAGTGTCATCCTGCTAAATTGAGTTGCTGCTGGACTCAGGGATGACACTGTGAGCCTAAACTATGTGTGCTATGCTGTGAAGTCAAGTGTCTCTAGGCGCTGTGCCACACCTGTCAACTTGTAAGTGGTGCTTTGGAGGTTTTGAATAGGGAGTGCAAAGGTATATCAATAGTATTTGTAAAGCGCAAACTACTAACCCCTATGGGTGAGTAGAGCCTGTGATCAAAGTGAGAGCTCTATGTTGCAAAGTGAGATGGACTGTCGGCTGGGCCACAGCTGTGTGGAGAATACATTTTGGTGAGGGTCCGGGAGTTGCCGTTACCTGGCCCTAAAATAGCGGGCCTAAGTTGTAAGTTATAGGGTGGCTCTAAAAAGAGCCCTTGTGATCAGCAGTTGGAGCAACATATGAGTTCTCCATCACTTCTGTAGATATCAGCCATACCAAAATGTATATTGTTGTTGTAGATAAACCCCATTTTGTGGTCTCTGAGGTATGCAGACACATCTTTGTTGACTTTCTTCCTAGATTTTTCAATCTGAAGACAACATTGTTTTGAACATTTCCACTTCTGTCTTTGGCATATATTGGAGCATACAAGGACAGTTTAAGGCAAAAGTAACATAATTTGTCCAAAGGTGTCCTTCATAAGCATTTCCAAACCTACCCAGTCAATGTGCCTAGGTCTTTTCCCCCACAGTGCACAATCATGAGGTCAGGGTGTTGGAGATGCAAACAGGTTTTAACCAAAGGCAAGAATTGGTGCCACTTCAATCCTCTCTGTGCAAACCATGTAATGTCCACATTTTGTAAACCTAGGTCTAAGTTAATACGTCTCTGTTTTGCATACCTCTTGTACCAGAAAACATAGCTATGTCCTACGATCCACACTAGCATTTTGAAGGTATGGCTGGAAGGTATGGAAAGATGTCTGTATGTCATGCAGTTCCTTTGTAGAATAAGAGATAGATATGTTTAAATATGGGGAACTAGTTTTTTCACATACAAAACAATACCTGATTGGGAGATGAAAAGCAGTGTTCTTTAAAAGTAGGGTGCACATTCATTTTGTGGAAAAGCATCTTCGTGATTGGTTAAGAAAAAGCAGTTTGATCGTGGAGTACATATTATAGGATAAAATTTGCTCAACTCAACCACACCTGCGACTTGCATTTGGAAGGCACTGTTCGAACTTAAGACAATCGTGAACTTTTAACCTGCATGTGCCGCCAAATGTTCGAGAAAATGTTTCAAAAAAATATTGTTAGGTTTAAAAAAATGGATGAACCTTTAACCTACAAGTGTTGCAGAATGTTCTAGAAAGTGTGTATATAGAATATACTGCACGGCTGACTTTGATGTGTTGTTGAATATAAAAAAAATATTTTTATGGAAAATAAAAATAAACTAAAAGAGAGAAGTTTTGAAATGTAAAAGAATCAAGGAAGTATTCTAATGTGTTCTTTACATGTATTTATGTGTGGAGGAACAAACATATAGAAACAACAGCACCAGGAAGAGGAAGAAGCAGGGAGTGGGGGAACAGGTGGAGATGGGCACAATGTCACAAATGTACAATCGTGTACAGCACAAGTATAGACCAACAATGGCCAAATTGAAACACACCAACAAGGAGCATAAGTCACACAATCTGACAACATCACACCACTGATCGAGCATAGAAGTGAAAACCACGCTGCATTCATACAGTATGTGTACAAGGGCCCGTCGTGGGTGTTGTGGGATGTCTGCTACCATGGTCATCATGGATGAGATGCCCAGCACGGGGCACATGGGCGGGTTCACTGTGTGTTATGTTGCCAAACAGCTGCTCCTCCCTCCAACACTTTTGTACCATGTGCTGCTGTATGTCGTGCACCCGTACGGCACAGCATTGTAATGCCTATTCCTGCATGTACAGCAGCATTCGAACTACACCATGAGAGTGCCGATTGGTTGTGGTGTATGCCACTTCACAACATCATCTGCTGCGGCCCTTGTGGCAGGCCACACCAGAACACGGAGACACACTTACCGCACTTCCTGCACAAGGACATGTCCAAGACACCCCGTTTCCCTTGCCAGATAGGCACACCCATGAGCTGACCTGTGTACGTCGGACCAGCACACATGTGTTGTGCTTGCATGAGGATGCGTGCGTAGCTACATGTCCAGGATCACTGGCAACTCTGAGGTGACATGGTACAGTCTGCTGAAGACAGCACACTGTTTAAAGTGGGTTATCGCCGGAATTACTTTCGCATTGCAGTTGTGAAAGTTGTGATGTCCTTTTTGCGTGTGCAGAACAATATACTAACTGGGCAGTGTATCCTGTCAAGGTGCAGCACCTGAAGCGCTATTCCCAAGCAATATAAATACAATGAGAGTTCATTGATTTTGTGTGTAAACTGTAAGTGCAGGCACTACCTCAGTGCAATCCAATACAGGATTTTAGTATTTAAAATAAAAAGCAAAGGTGCACCACGTGTAATTTTGCACGGGCACGGCTACTCTGCATTTCATTATCAGCACTTTAATGCAACTAAAGTTGAGATAAATCTAACACAGTACTCAGAAGTTGGTGCAAACTGCAGAGATCACCAGTATTTCCGTGATAAGTGCTCCAAAATTTGACACCATGGTGGATACCAACAAATAACAGTAATAAGAACAAGAAAGAGTCACACAGCAGTTAAGAAAACAAGCAAAAAGGTTAATATTTTTTTTGTCAAACTTTACTTTATTTTTTATGTAAACATATTTAAACCATAAACAATTTTCAGATTGTATTTTATTTTTTTATTAATATATATATAAAATAAACCAATAAACGACATGTTACAAATATAATAGAAAACAGCAAGGTGGAAGACTCCTGTGGGGACCATGGATTTCGACAACAGAGCCAGAAGGATAAACAAGCCTGAAAGAAAAAGAGAGGGAAGGAAAGAAAGGGAGTGAGAAAGGGAGAAGTGAGAGAGAGATAGAAGGAAAGGAACAAAGAGAGTGTGAAAGAGAGAGAAAAGAGGGAAGTGAGAGAGAGAGAGAGAGAGAGACAGAGAGAGAGAGAGAGAGACTGTCCCCTCTGCGCATCCATGAGCAAATAATTACCTTGTGCCAGCGGAGTGTGGAGCAGTGGGCGGACTCCACATACCCGTCAAAACCCTGCCAATCTCAGAGATGTTGCTAAGTCCTGAGTCATGAATGGCGGAGAGCACATCAGCTTCTTCGCAGATCTGACAGATGTCACTGAGTCCTGAATGGTGGAGACCACTTCAGCTTCTCCTGGCCCAGCAGATCTCACACATGTCGCGGGGTCCTGAGTCGTCAATGGGAAAGACCACCTCAGGATTTGGTGGCACTAAGTCTGTGGAACTCAAGTTCATGACACGTGGTGGTAGGCTCCTGATGGCCACATGAGTTTGGGGTGGTACTAACCCTATGCATATGAAGTCCATGCCAAGGGGATGGCAGGCAGCTGACGGCCATACAGCTGAGAGTGCGACTAACCGTCTGCACAACTTTCCATGAATTCTTTATGGTTGAGACCCGTGGAGCGTTCTTCAACTAGTCAGCACCGGCAATAAAGAATGTGACGTTGTCGATCTTTTGTACTTGTGTGGTCACATGGCCTGTGCCACATGTGCTGGATGATTGTGGTGTGTGTGCAAACCTGCCCTCAGGGAGTGTTGAGAGCTAGACCACTGACCTGCACACCAACAGCGAGTACGCCTGCGACAGGTAGCTATGTGTGGCCAACGTTGGAACGTAATCAGAGTGGTGTGGCGTACGATGGAACAGGGCAGGGATAGACACAATGACGCGGATGACTCATAGTACTGCATCTGGGAGTCAAGTAGACAGGCCGCAGCTGTCCCTCTGCAAGCCTGTGTCCGAACTGTGCATAACTCACACTACATAAGTATTGAAAAACCATTTTGTGATTCAGTCCATCAGCTGGCATCTTTCCGAGGCATTTGTGAAAACATATCGGAGTTCTTTCTGTGAGTGATACCCCTTTGACGCTCCCTCTCCCTACATTAGCAGGTAACATACCCTCTTCCCACATTACCAACATACCCCCAACAACCTTCTTGGGCCCAGAAGTGTCCCTGTGTGGTTGGACTAAGAAGAATCTTAGTCATGTATAGATTTATATATAAAAAAATGATTTAAAGAAAATTACAACAAATAAGACTGAAGGGTGCGTGGTATTTTGGTCGCTGCCACAAAGTTGCGGTCACTGCCGTTCAGGACTCAGGCATAGTTACACATATGCGATTGGTTTGTGTTAAATGGGATTAGAGGTACTAGACGCATTGAGACTGTATGAGCCTGTGATGATGCTTGATGTGGACGGGTCACACTGGGAGCAATTTGTCTTGCCTACTGGACTGTGTCATGTGGAATCAAGACTGCATTTGAATTGTGAGGCCTGCTGACCGTAGAGTAGGTCAGAGGTAGCGATGAGGAAGGGCCCATAGCCATGTGCATATGTTGGTGGCCCCACTGGTCTGCGTAGTGCAGGTTCAGTGGCACCTCTTGTCGGCAGACTTCAATCTGTAAATCCTCCTCACTAATCGAAGGGAGTGAGGTGTTGTGGTCGCTGCCACAAAGTTGGGGTCGCTGCTATTCAGGACTCAGGACACAGTTACAGATGTGGGATCTGCTTGTGTTAAAGAGGGTTAGTGGAACTACACGTCGCCGGCCTTGCATATCAAAATATGCCTCAGTGATTGAAGGGAGTGTGGTGCTGTGGTTGGTGCCAGGGACTTGGGGTCACTGCCATTCAGGACACAGTTACACATGTGGGATCGACTTGTGTTAAAGTGAGTTAGTGGCACCACGTGTCGCCGCCGTTGCATATGGAAATATGCCTCACTGACAAAAGGGAGTCTGGTGCTGTGATAGCTGCCACGGTCTTGGGGTCACTACCATTTAGGACCCAGGACACAGTTACACATGTGGGATTGCGTTATGTTGAAGACGGTTAGTGGCACCATGTGTTGACGGTCATGCACAGTGTAAGTCAGAGGTAGCAGCGAGCAAGGGCCCATAGCGATGTGCATACACTGGTGGCCCCACCGGTCTGCGTAGTACAGGTTCAGTGGCACCACACGTTGCTGGCCTTCCATATGCAAACATCCTTCACTGATTGAAGAGAGCCTGTTGCTGTGGTTGCTGCCACGAAGTTGGGGTCTCTGCCAATCAGGACTCCGGAACCAGTTAGACATGTGGGATTGGCTTGTGTTGAACAGGGTTAGTTGGTACCACATGACGCCAGTCTTCCACAGTGTAGGGTGGAGGCAGCGGTCAGCAAAGGCCTACAGACAGGTGATGTTGACTTGAGCTACACAGATTGGGAGCATTTGGTCTTCTTAACCCATGATAGTCTCTTACACAATTTGCATTGCTACTAATCTTAAACTTTGAACCGTGTAAACCCAGTGTAGGGTGCAGGGAGCGGTCATGACGGG